>NW_020837949.1:15463590-15481336 GCF_003676395.1 Aethalodelphis obliquidens
TTTTTTTTTTTTTTTTTTTTTGCGGTACGCGGGCCTCTCACCATTGTGGCCTCTCCCGCTGCGGAGCACAGGCTCCGGACGCGCAGGCTCAGCGGCCATGGCTCACGGGCCCAGCCGCTCCGCGGCATGTGGGATCTTCCCGGACCGGGGGACGAACCCGGCAGGCGGACTCTCAACCACTGCGCCACCAGGGAAGCCCCAGTTTCCCTTTTAATGGCAATCTCTGCTCCAGTTTTTGCCTGACTTTGGTCACTTTTCAGTGATTTTTAGTAGCTAAAAAAAATTGCCTAGATTTCATCATTGTATTTGCGGAACAGTTCTTATAACCAAGGTACTCTACTATTAGGAAAGACAGGACACCTCCTTCAGCTACCATCCAGTGATGTCTTCGCCTTCCCTTTCACCTCCACTAATCCATCTCTCCATGGTCCCAGAGTGATCTTTCAAAAATGTACATGTGAGCGGGACTTCCCTGGTGGTCCAGTTGTTAAGACTCCACTGCTTCCATTGCAGGGGGCAGAGGTTTGATCCCTGGTCGGGGAACTAAGATCCTGCATGCCACTGGTTCTCAGCCAAAAAAAAAAAAAAATATATATATATATATATAAACGTGAGCAAACCATTCCCTAATTTAAAGCCCTTCAAAGGCTCCTCATTGCTTTCATTGATCCTCATTGGTTTCCCCTCTTCTTTTCTAGGTTTTCCATACTTATCTCGTGTGCTCTTTGGTTTTATTGAACCATTAGGCATTCCCTAGACACACCCTTCCCTGGAAAGTCTCTCCTTCTTTGCACATATAATGATCCCTTTCTGAAATGTCTCTGCCTTCTTCGTAACCTGGCTACCTCCTAAGGTCCTTCAAAAATCAGCTCAACGCATCAACCCTTATGGAAAACTTCCCCAAATTGTGTTACTCATGCTTTCTTACTTTCCCATTTTTCTTGCTATATGTTAGTGTCATAGAGCTTATCAATTTGTATTTAATTATTTAATCACTTATTAGTTACCACAAGTATTGAGACCGTGAGCTCCTTTAGAGAAGAGTCTATGTCTTAGTTACTTTTGATTGTCCATCACCTAGTATTCTTGTTGAAGGAAAGCAAGGAGGATGGATGGCCTTTATAGTCAAAATATGGTTGCATTGTAAATGCAAACTGTAAATTGTAGGTACCTGACCATCCTAGATTATTTTCCCTCAGTGCTCTTGCTCATGGCCCTGGATATTTTATTGCCAGTATGAATTTAACAAGATAAAGGTAGAACCACAGAAATGCCTCAATTGTCTAGAGCAAAGCATTACAGGAGTCTCAGAAAAAGTATCAAGTCAAGATTTATATATATGTGTGTGTATATATATATATAATCCTTTAAAGAGACTAAAGGACATCTATAAGTAGAAAGCAGTGACAATATAAATAAAGAACCAATGATGCAAAGATTTCACTTATTGAGATGCTATTTAAGTTTTGTGGGCACAAAGGAAAAGGCTGATTATGACTTCAAAAATTAAGCATCTCTTGAAGCTTTAAACTACATGGCCAGCAATATGGCACAGGGGACACTGCCAGAACCTTGACCATAGCTTCTCTTGCTGTTGCCAGACACAGGGAGCCAAAATCCTTGCACGTTTACTTGGACGTGTCAACCAACTTTTCTTTCTTTCTCCCTTTTTCTTGTCTTCCTTTCTCTCTTTTCTCTTTCTCTCCTCCCACCCACCCTCACTTCCTTCCTTCCTCTCTTCCTTCTTTCTCCCTTCCTTCCTTCCCTTCCCTCTTACCCTTCCCTTCATCCCTCCCTCCCTTCCTCCTTCCTTCCTTCCTTTCTTTCTTCCCCACTTTTTCAAAGATTCCTTTTTTTTTCAATTAATGATTATTTCATTATTCTCCCCTTTCTTCTTCTATTTTTCCCTTCTCCCCTTGGATTAATCTGTAAAACATTACCTTCCTATGTTCACTCCACTTTCGCTTCAAGCCTCCCGGCAGTACACGTGGCCCCTCGAATGCCTCTCCTTTCTCACAAGGCCCTCTCCTTTTATCATTCC
The DNA here is from genome assembly GCF_003676395.1 of Aethalodelphis obliquidens. NCBI lineage: Eukaryota > Metazoa > Chordata > Mammalia > Artiodactyla > Delphinidae > Aethalodelphis > Aethalodelphis obliquidens. The sequence goes on from NW_020837949.1 coordinate 15,465,632, forward strand.
TTAAGGCACTGATAATCCACTTCCTCCATTAAGTTCACCTGGACTAGTTGATTGTGTGTTTGCAAGTGCATATGTGGATGGACACTTTTTTAAAACTTTTAATTATAAAAATAATAAATGTGCTATTCATATAGGATAGATAATATAGTATAAAAATGGAAAGTTTCTCCTTTAAATACACCTGCTCCCAAAACATCTCTTTCCCCAGCCCCAGAGGTAACTGCACTTAACTATTTGCTGTGTTGTGTGTCCTTCCATATTTTTTTCTAAGCATCTATGAATGCACACACATGCTTATGTATAGCAGGATGATGAAAATATTTGCCCACTAGTATGGCAATATAAATAAATACATAATTCGTCACTTAAAAATATGTTCTATTCTTTAAGTGAACTGAACTATATATAAGTGCCTACCAAGTGACGTAAGTTAGAGGGCAAATCATTCATCATATCGTTCTGATAATTTCCAAAGCATTTATTGATTTCTAGTTGGAATGGTGCAGTTGTCTCTAGCTAAGTGATAGCCCTGTATGAACCATGATTTGAAATAGGAAACACGTTAATCTATTCCACAATTCACTTATTGCGTTGATAAGTATCAGTCATTGAGCCAAGGGTTTTGTTATAGCCAGAAGGTGGCTGGACACACACCTGGACGATTGGACATAGGGAGCTGGTGCTTTGGCCCCCAGGGAATCGCCGCTGGAAGCCACCTGCTCCACTGTCCCATCAATGCTAGGTTCCAGGTGCATCTGCACTAGCTCTACTTCCTGGTCCAGTCACCCACCTCTGTGGCCACCACTGGACAGTGTTATTGAGTGATTTGTGGACTTAATTAAGCAGAGGATTTCTCTTTCCCCATTGATATGGAAGTCTTTAAATAGTTTAACAAAGGATATGGCTGTACCAGTGTATAAAATAGGTATATCAACCCTGTATATATTCCACATACCTTAAATTCATTATATGTGTATATGTGTGTATGTGTGTGTACATAAGCATTTATGCATCTACAGACCCCCAAATCAAGGGCACAGTTAAGTAGGCAAGAAATAAGAGCAGCAGAGGTGCCTGGGTAGAAAGTGAGGGAGAAGAGGAAAGACGGCAGGTCCAGAGAAGTGTCAGCACTTACCCTCCTGGAGTGAGTGTCTGTCTGCCAAACTTTAAGAAACATCCTTGAGTGTTATTGTTTCCTCATTGCCCTCCCAAGGATGCTTAGCATTTGCATATTGCTGAGCATTAAAGACCACAAACTGCCCTGCTGGATCTTTCACCTGATTTCCCCACTTAGATGAGAAGAACTGACCCTCAGTGGAGCATACATTTCCAGGAGCCAAGGAGTTAAAAGAAGAAACAAAGAAAAGCAGAGAAAGAAAGAAGGAAGAGAGAAGTGAGTCAGAGGTCTTCTGCCTGTGCGTCTGAGTCAGCTTAGTGTGTTAAAAAAAAAAAAAAAAAAAAGCTGTGTGCGGAGACCTGCCTGGAAAAACTGCTGAATGGAAAGACTTGAGAATAGCTTATAGACTTTGATGGCAGGTGAAGAATTTTCATGTCTTTTCGGAAATGGTGAGCGGCCACTAATAACGCTCCTGTGACATCACAGAAACCTTGACGCTTGCTCGTCCTTCTCATTCTCTTATTAAGCCCATCCCACCTCCTTTTCATAGAGGACCTTAGCACAAGGGAGAGAAGAGGAGGGAACAAGGCATGTGGAGGTGCTAGTCTACCTGACAACCACGTTCCCCCACCAATCAGGTGGTCTTTTTGGAGGAGATGCCGTTTGGTAAAGGTGACCTGTGAGCACTCGCTACTGTCAGCAACTCAGACATGTGGGACCGCTGGAAAGAAAAACACCCCTGGATGGGGGGAAGGTTGAGTTCAATTTTATTTTTGATTGTGTGTGCGTGGATGGGAGGGGATGATAAATGTGTGTGCTCTGGGTGCCGCAGAAGAGCAGATGCAATTTTATTATATTCATGCACATAAGGGTGAACATTTTAATTTTATTTACAGTAGGGGGAAAAGACCCTCCAGAGTTAAAGATTTGATGTAGTGGATGTTGCACTGAAGCTTCTAGTTTCACTCCGTTTCCACAAACATGTAACTTTCTGAGAAAAATCTCCATTTGACTGACCTATTTCAAAGTTTGCTTTTTACAAAAGCAGTTTGGAAAATTGGAGTTAAAGTTATTCCTCTTTTTAACCAGTGGAAATGTTTTTAAGGTGCTTTTCATGTTGCTCAAACTATGACCGTAAATTCTGTTTGATTCGATATTGAATCTGTTGGAGAGTTTAAATACAGTCCACGTGCAGGCCTGTATCAAATGCTGCGTGTACTTCGCTATTTTGTTTTCATATAAAGTGGCATTTGTCTTTTTTAAAGTAGTAATTACTTTCCCCTCTGATGTTAGAAGGTGCATCAGCGTGTCTCCAAGGGGTAGGTGAGCACTGTTATAACTGCCCTGATTCAAGGCAGCTGGAGACACCAGCCCAGGGCACGGGCCCACCAGGCAACTTACGCACAGACACGTTCTTGTTGCGTTACTGAATCGCTCTGTAAAGCAAAGCTAATTTTCTAGAACCAAAATTTCAGCTGAATGTCAATGATCCTTTTGCCAGAACATAGTAGTATTTTAAAACATTGGCTAATTTGGCCCAAATGAGTCACCCAGGAAATATTTTAAGGTACCCAAAAGTAAGTTTAAGTGGCTGAAAAAAGTTTGGTAAAGTCTCCGTCTCCGTCTCCAGGCTTCGCTCACTCATTTGTAAACCTCAGAGGTATTGCCATATATAATGTCGGTGCATTTAGATATATGATTTTTCTCACCTTCTAGATATTTACCCTGTCGTGATAGAAAGAACTTGGATTTAGAGTCAGTCTTGGATTTGAGTCACGTTATTCCTTCTGTGGCCTTGAGCAGGTTACAGAGACCCTGGAAGCCTGTTTTCTCACCCAGGAAATGAAGATAATGCCTGCAGGATAGGACTGGAGTGAGGATTAAATCAGATTAATTTTGTAAAATCTCGGCCCCCATTAAGAATTCGGAAAACATCAGTTTCTTCATTTTTCTTGTTCCTTTTTTAAAAAATTAATTAATTTATTTGTTTTTATTTTTGGCTGCATTGGGTCTTTGTTGCTGTGCACGGGCTTTCTCTAGTTGCGGCGAGCGGGGGCTACTCTTCGTGCGCGGGCTTCTCGTTGCGGTGGCTTCTCTTGTTGCGGAGCACGGGCTCTAGGCACACGGGCTTCAGTAGTTGTGGCGCACGGGCTTCAGTAGTTGTGGCACGTGGGTTCTAGAGTGCAGGCTCTGTAGTTGTGGCACACGGGCTTATTTGCTTCGCGGCATGTGGGATCTTCCCAGAAACCCGTGTCCCCTGCATTGGCAGGCAAATTCTTAACCACTGTGCCACCAGGCAAGCCCCATTTTTCTTGTTCCTTGATTGTCCATATTTGTTTGTTTGTTTGTCTTTCTGAGCCTTGGGTTTCTCCTTAGTTTAGGTAGGAGGTGATGTTGAAGTATCTAAATCTGGATTCTGCCAACAGAATGTTTCTGAATTGGTCTCTTGTCTTGTTCTGATGAACAGCCACCCATTCAGCCCAGCTTCCTGATCAATATCTTGTTCCTCAGTTCCTGTATGCTCCCTTGGGTACATGGAGGCCCCGTCACACGGGCACCCCTCAGGGCGGCTATTTCAGGGCTCCAGCCCCTCCAGGGGGTCAGGTCACCTTTGCAGGCTGACTTTCTAAAGCAGTAATCTGTTTCTTTGGCAAAGAGCCTAATAGCATCTTCTCTGCATGTTAATCATATTTATTCATTCTGATCAGAGTGGGGACTTTCCCAAATTGTCATGCCTTTGCAGAGTGTTTCCTACCATTATGTGCTATAAATGTGGCATCATTTTATGCTCCTACTTATTTTTGCTAATATAAGAGAAATCCCATTATAAATAATTCCAAGGGACTTTGCAGATTATTTCACTGGTTCAAAATAAGAGGATGGTTCCCTAGATGTGGAGCTGCTTTCGGAGTTTGTAGATGTAAAATGGGGTATAATGCGATTGCCCTGTGGGCCCCATCTGTACAGAATGGCGTGTGCTGAGAGAAAGCAAACGGGGGAGCAGATCTCTGCATCCGACGATTCTCCCCATCCTGCAGCATTAACTCAGAGCATTTTACCCCATCGTGACACTGACTCACCCTCCCTCTCTCCACCCCCATTATCTAGTTCTGATGTGCTCTGGCCCCACTAATTCTAGGGTTGCACTGACTTATGCCTCCTTCGTCCTAAGGTGGGGAGAAAGCTGGTTTTTACTAATAAAAGTATGAAAACAGAAGTGCCACCACTTTCACTGCAAACAATATATGTTGGTTGAAGTATGAATACAACAACTTGGAAGAACTGCCAGCCATGTTTCTAAATATTGGAGGTCTATTTAAGTAAAGAGACATGAATAATTTGAAACTGGCATCCTTTCTTCTTTTTTTCTGTGTTTGCATTAGCAATAAACGTTATGAAACCTTAAAAACAAATTCTCATCGTTAGGAGTGGTTGCCTCTGGGAAGTAGGTCCAGGAGCCGGTCTGGGGACTTAGGCTGCTCATTATAAACCATTCTGCATGCTTTCTTTTTTAAAGTCAGGTGTATGTATCACTTTGATTTTTTCGATACCTCCCTTAAGTAGGCTCAGTTTAGTTTAAGTAAAATCTGTTGAGTGCCTTGTGCCAGACATTGTGCTGGTCGTCGCAGCTCAGGGATGAATAAGCACTAGCTTTTGCTTGTGAGTTCACAGTCTAATTGGAGAGGCAGAACGGACCAAAGGCATATTTAACTAATATGATATTGGCTTAGAGAGAAGTCGCCATGGAGTTAAATATCTTCCTCCCCAGATGTTCTATTCATACTTCGAATTTCTATCTTTATGACGAGTGTATCTCAACAGCGTTCTAAAGAACACAATTTTGGTGTTAGTGGAAAAAGAATAGATGAAATTTTATCTCTGCTTCGCCAACATGGAAGGTTCCAGAATGAGTCAAAGAGAGAGGCATAAAACCAGTCATGAGTTTTATCTTGCTACTTTCTCTCTGGGCATGAGTGCACAACAGTGTACAGTGGACCTAAATCATAAATCGGAATAAGGCTGTGCATGTACCAGGACCTTCTTTATTCCCTGAAGCCCACATCTGCCAATTCCTATGTCCACAGCCAGGGGTTTTTACTGACTTCCAATGATTCTGGTGCGCCCAAGAGCAATGTCGTCTTATTATTAGAAGGTGTTTCCCGACTTGAGTTAGAGGCAAGCCAAGCATCTGTCGCAGCCCCTAAGTCCTTCTGGTTTTCCTGACAAAGCTTCCAGACTTATCTGGGGTCTGGTAGACAGATTTGAGTAAATCTATCAGCTTGTTCAGTAGTTAATGAGGCTTCACTTTCCTCAAAGAGCAAAGCAGCACCACTCTGCATATCGTCAGAGGGTACCAAGTCATTTTGATTTTTAAAATATCATTGAACTATAGAATTAAAATAGCATTGAAATAAAGATTCATGTTTTGTAATATCTACCTATTCCTCTGTCTTGTTCAAGAGAACATTTACTGAAATTTGTACAAAGAAATCTTTTTGGTTTAATTTTATGGGTTCGTGATTTCCACAACACCAAAAATATCTGCAATAGGTATGATGCATATCATAGGATATGAATCTTGTTTTCACAAACTAGTAGGTAAATACTTTATTAGAGATTTAAGAAAGTGGTTTGTGCAAAAATGAATGAACATGACTTCAAAGATAAAACATAGACTCAGATTGGGAATAAAAAGCAGAATTCTACCAAGATAGAAGTTGATAATCATATGGATTCAACTTCTACTTATTTCATTCAACGATTGCCTTAAATAAGTGGAGTAGGTCACTGCCTGTGTTTTATCAGTTCACTCCAAGACTATATGATGATATTAAATTTTTAAATAAATAAACCTTAAAAATGCCTAAAATATGTTATTAAAACCCATACTTGTTAAAACAAATATTTAATTGTTATCAACCAGTGAATGGTACTGCTTTTTTTGGTTTGTTTTTGTTTTTTTTGCGGTACGCGGGCCTCTCACTGTTGTGGCCCCTCCCGCTGCAGAGCACAGGCTCCGGACGCGCAGGCTCAGCGGCCATGGCTCACGGGCCCAGCCGCTCCGCGGCATGTGGGATCTTCCCGGACTGGGGCACGAACCCGTGTCCCCTGCATCAGCAGGCGGACTCTCAACCACTGCGCCACCAGGGAAGACCAATGGTACTGCTTTTATCTTCACTGACTGATTAGAACAATTCTTTTTTCAAAAATTTATTTTACTGAAGTACAGTTGATTTACAATGTTGGGGTAATTTCTGCTGTACAGCAAAGTGATTCAGTTAAATATATATATATATACAATCTTTTTCATATTCTTTTCCATTATGGTTTATCATAGGATATTGAATATAGTTCCCTGTGCTATACAGTAGGACCTTGTTGTTTATCCATTCTATAGATAATAGTTTTTGCATCTGCTAATGCCAAACTCCCAGTCCATCCCTCCCCCACTCCCCCTCTGCCTTGGCAACCACGAGTCTGTAGAATAATTCTTCACAGCTCACTTTAAACCCATTTCTTTGGTTGAGATAACTTTTACTTTAGCTCCAAATTTTCAGGTACATTTGGGGTCAAGACCTGAGAACGTTGTCCTCAACTGCCATAGCTACATTCTACCTGAGCCAGAATTGATCTACCGTGGTTAACGTGCTCTGGCTTCTCCTGCATCTGCTCTTATTTCTCCCTTGAAAGTGGCAGAAACAGAAAGCGTGATTATTATTGTGTAGTAGGGCTCCATAATCAGCGTGATGAATCCCTATGTATAAATCCTGTCTTTTCTCAGAATCTCCTGACCCACTTTCCATTTTTTGAGAAGACAAAATTGTCTTTCCCTCTTGACTTCTTCAGAAATCTCTTACAGTAACTGGTATTTTCATCTGCTGGCACTGCTAACTATTACAGCGTGCCTCTCAGATAGAATACAGAGTGCCCACATTTCATCTTATAAAAGAAGTATTTTTCTGCAAGAGTTAGCTTCTCCGATGAAACCACCATATGGACCATTTAATAGAAAACTCAAAAGACTTGAGAGCACAATTTAACAGTCATTCAATCAAGCTGCAGCAATTTCTTTTGTCCCTTTGTGTGAAGGAGGGGCTGGGGGACGGTTTGGCTTGGGAGGTGGAAGGCAAGAATACAAGGGCTGGGGGGTTTCCCTGGCGGTCCAGTGGTTAAGACTTGCAACTTGCATTGAAGGGGTCACGGGTTAGATCCCTGGTCGGGGAGCTAAGATCCCACATGCCCTGTAGCAAAAGAGAAAATAAAAGAATACAAGGGCCAGGCCTGAGGCCGGGCCTGAGGGATGGGAAAAAATTCAGGGCACCTCGGTGCAACAGGGCACAGCAAGATTTTACCAGGGTGGGGAAGAGGGGAGGCAGGCTCGGCACCAAGTCTGGTCGCCTCCCTTTCCCCTGGAGCATGGCCTTCGGTTACTTTTTGTTTGAAGCAGCTGGAAAGACATTTGTTTGTTGTTCTGAGTCAGTGCTCAGCTTTTGAAGAAGCTGCTTGGGGAGACTCATCTATTGTCATCCCCTCTGGGTTTCAGCTCAGTGTGATAAAGTTACTTAAATATGTGTGTTTTTAAATGGTTATGAAAATAAACTACGCATGTTCATGTGACTCCCCTCCTCCCCACTGCTGAGCCCTGCCAAGGGCTGCAGGGAACAGCAACTTTCAATTCTTCTAGCTGTTTCTTCTGGTATTTGTTTACCTCTTCATTTTTTTTTTTTAACATGCAAGTGACTGAGAGCCACTTGATTATTAAAAATTAGTAATATTCTGCTTATGCTTGTTACAGGAGATTATTAAAAAAATTTTTTATACAGCAGGTTCTTATTAGTTATCTATTTTATACACATCAGTGTATACATGTCAATCCCAATAGCCCAGTTCATCCCCCCCCCCCAATTTCTTCCTTGGTGTCCATACGTTTGTTCTCTACATCTGTCTCTATTTCTGCCTTGCAAACCAGCTCATCTGTACCATTTTTCTAGGTTCCACATACATGCATTAATATACGATATTTGTTTTTTTCTTTCTGACTTACTTCACTCTGTATGACAGTCTCTGGGTCCATCCACACCTCTACAAATAACCCAATTTTGTTCCTTTTTATGGCTGAGTAATAAGCCAATGTATATATGTACCACATCTTCTTTATCCATTCGTCTGTCGATGGGCATTTAGGTTGCTTCCATGTCCTGGCTATTGTAAATAGTGCTGCAATGAACATTGGTGTGCATGTCTCTTTTTGAATTATGGTTTTCTCAGGGTATATGCTCAGTAGTGGGATTGCTGGGTCATATGGTAGTTCTATCTTTAGTTTTTTAAGGAACCTCCATATTGTACTCCATAGTGGCTGTATCAATTTACATTCCCACCAACAGTGCAAGAGGGTTCCCTTTTATCCACACCCTCTCCAGCATTTGTTGTTTGTAGATTTTCTGATGATGCCCATTCTGACTGGTGTGAATGTAGTTTTGATTTGCATTTCTCTAATAATTAGTGATGTTGAACAGCTTTTCATGTGCCTATTGGCCATCTGTATGTCTTCTTCGAAGAAATATCTGTTTAGGTCTTCTGCCCATTTTTGGATTGGGTTGTTTGTTTTTTTAATATTGAGCTGCATGAGCTGTTTATATATTTTGGAGATTAATCCTTTGTCCATTGATTCATTTGCAAATGTTTTCTCCCATTCTGAGGTTTGTCTTTTCATCTTGTTTATAGTTTCCTTTGCTGTACAAAAGCTTTTAGGTTTCATTAGATCCCATTTGTTTATTTTTGTTTTTATTTCCATTACTCTAGGAGGTGGGTCAGGAAAGATCTTGCTGTGATTTATGTCAAAGAGTGTTTTTCCTATGTTTTCCTCTAAGAGTTTTATAGTGTCCAGGCCTATTTTTAGGACTTTAATCAATTTTGAGTTTATTTTTGTGTATGGTGTTAGGGAGTGTTCTAATTTCCTTCTTTTATATGTAGCTGTCCAGTTTCCCCAGCACCACTTATTAAAGAAACTGTCTTTTCTCCATTTAGTATCTTTGCCTCCTTTGTCATAGATTAGTTGACCACATGTGTGTGGGTTTATCTGTGGGCTTTCTATCCTGTTCCACTGATCTATATTTCTGTTTTTGTGCCAGTACCATATTGTCTGATTACTGTAGCTTTGTAGTATAGTCTGAAGTCAGGGAGTCTGATTCCTCCGGCTCCGTTTTTCTTTCTCAAGATTGCTTTGGCTATTCAGGGTCTTTTGTGTCTCCATACAAATTTTAAGATTTTTTGTCCTAGTTCTGTAAAAAATGCCATTGGTAATTTGATATGGGTTGCATTGAATCTGTAGATTGCTTTGGGTAGTATAGTCATTTTCACAATATTGGTTCTTCCAATCCAAAAACATGGTATATCTCTTCATCTGTTTGTGTCATCTTTGATTTCTTTCATCAGTGTCTTATAGTTTTCTGAGTACAGGTCTTTTACCTCCTTAGGTAGGTTTATTCCTAGGTATTTTTGTTGTTGTTGTTGTTGCAATGGTGAACGGGATTGTTTCCTTAATTTCTCTTCCTGAACTTTTTTTTTTTTTTTTTTTTGCGGAATGCAGGCCTCTCACTGTTGTGGCCTCTCCCATTGCGGAGCATAGGCCCCGGATGTGCAGGCTCAGTGGCCATGGCTCACAGGCCCAGCCGCTCCACAGCATGAGGGATCTTCCCGGACCGGGGCACGAACCTGTGTCCCCTGCATCGGCAGGCGGACTCTCAACCACTGCGCCACCAGGGAAGCCCTCTGATCTTTTTTTGTTAGTGTATAGGAATGCAAGAAAATTCTGTGCATTAATTTTGTATCCTGCAACTTTACCAAATGCACTGATTAGCTCTAGTAGTTTTCTGGTGGTGTCTTTAGGATTCTCTATGTATAGTATCATGTCATCTGCAAACAGTGACAGTTTTACTTCTTCTTTTCCAATTTGTATTCCTTTTATTTCTTTTTCTTCTTTGATTGCCGTGGCTGGGACTTCCAAAACTATGTTGAATAATAGTGGCGAGAGTGGACATGCTTGGTTTTTTTCCTGATCTTAGAGGAAATACTTTCAGTTTTTCACCATTGACAATGATGTTTGAGTGGGTTTGTCATATATGGCCTTTATTCTGTTGAGGTAGGTTCCCTCTATGCCCACTTTCTGGAGAGTTTTTATCATAAATAGATGTTGAATTTTCTCAAAAGCTTTTTCTGCATCTATTGAGATGATCATATGGTTTTTATTCTTCAATTTGTTAATATGGTGTATCACACTGATTGATTTGTATGTATTGAAGAATCTGTGCATCCCTGGGATAAATCCCTCTTGATCATGGTGTATAATCCTTTTAATGTGCTGTTGGATTCTGTTTGCTAGTACTTTGTTGAGAATTTTGCATCAATGTTCATCAGTGATATTGGCCTGTAGTTTTCGTTCTTTGTGACGTCTTTGTCTGGTTTTGGTATCAGGGTGATGGTGGCCTCATAGAATGAGTTTGTGAGTGTTCCTTCCTCTGCAATTTTCTGGAAGAGTTTGAGAAGGATAATTGTTAGGTCTTCTCTAAATGTTTGATAGAATTCACCTGTGAAGCCATCTGGTCCTGGACTTTTGTTTGTTGGAAGGTTTTTAATCACAGTTTCAATTTCATTACTTGTAATTGGTCTGTTCATATTTTCTATTTCTTCCTGGTTCAGTCTTGGAAGGTTTTACCTTTCTAAGAATTTGTCCATTTCTTCCAGGTTGTCCATTTTATTGGCATAGAGTTGTAGTAGTCTCTTAGGATGCTTTGTATTTCTGCAGTGTCCGTTGTAACTTCTCCCTTTTCATTTCTAATTTTATTGATTTGAGTCCTCTCCCTCTTTTTCTTGATGAGTCTGGCTAAAGGTTTACCATTTTCTTTATCATCTCAAAGAACCAGCCTTTAGTTTTATTGATCTTTACTATTGTTTCCTTTGTTTTGATTTCATTTATTTCTGCTCCGATCTTTATGATTTCTTTCCTTCTACTAACTTTGGGTTTTGTTTGTTCTTCTTTCTCTAGTCTCTTTAAGTGTAAGTTTAGATTATTTATTTGAGATTTTTCTTGTTTCTTGAGGTAGGATTGAACTGCTATAAATTGCCCTCTTAGAACTGCTTTTGCTGCATCCCATAGGTTTTGGGTCATTGTATTTTAACTGTCATTTGTCTGTAGTATTTTTTGTTTCCTCTTTGATTTCTTCAGTGATCTCTTGGTTATTTAGTAACATATGGTTTAGCCTCCATGTATTTGAGTTTTTTATGTTTTTTTTCTCTGTAATTTATTTCTCATCTCATAACATTGTGGTCAGAAAAGATGCTTGATATGATTTCAGTTTTCTTAAATTTACTGAGGCTTGATTTGTGACCCAAGATGTGATCTATCCTGGAGAATATTCTGTATTCATTTGAGAAGAAAGTGTAATCTGCTCTTTTCAGATGGAATGTCCTATAAATATCAATTAAATCTATCTGGTCTATTGTGTTATTTAAAGCTTGTGTTTCCTTATTAATTTTCTGTTTGGATGATCTGTCCATTGGTGTAAGTGAGGTGTTAAAGTCCCCACTATTATTGTGTCACTGTCGATTTCCTCTTTTATAGCTCTTAGCAGTTGCCTTATGTATTGACGTGCTCCTATGTAGCATGCATATATATTTATAATTGTAATATTTTCTTCTTGGATTGATCCCTTGATCATTATGTAGTGTCCTTCCTTGTCTCTTGTAACATTCTTTATTTTAATGTCATTTTATCTGATATGAGGATTGCTACTCCAGCTTTCTTTTGATTTCCATTTGCATGGAATATCTTTTTCATCCCCTCACTTTCAGTCTGTATGTGTCCCTAGGTCTGAAGTGGGTCTCTTGTAGACAGCATATATATGGGTCTTGTTTTTGTATCCATTCAGCGAGCCTGTGTCTTTTGGTTGGAGCATTTAATCCATTCACATTTAAGGTAATTATAGATATATATGTTCCTATTACCATTTTCTTAATTGTCTTGGGTTTGTTTTTATAGGTCCTTTTCTTCTCTGTGTTTCCCACTTAGAGAAGTTCCTTTAGCATTTGTTGTAGAGCTGGTTTGGTGGTGCTGAATTCTCTTAGCTTTTGCTTGTCTGTAAAGCTTTTGATTTCTCCATCAAATCTGAATGAGATCCTTGCCGGCTAGAGTAATCTTGGTTGTAGGTTCTTCCCTTTCATCACTTTAAATATATTTTGCCAGTCCCTTCTGTCTTGCAGAGTTTCTGCTGAGAAATCAGCTGTTAACCGTATGAGAGTTCCCTTTTATGTTATTTGTCGTTTTCCCCTTGTTGGTTTTAATACTTTTTCTTTGTCTTTAATTTTTGTCAGTTTGATTACTATGTGTCTCAGTGTGTTTCTCCTTGGGTTTATCCTGCCTGGGACTCTCTGCACTTCCTGGACTTGGGTGGCTATTTCCTTTCACATTTCAGGGAAGTGTTCGAGTATAATCTGTTCAGATATTTTCTTGGGTCCTTTCTCTCTCTCTTCTCCATCTGGGACCACTATAATGCAAATGTTATTGCATTTAATGTTGTTCCAGAGGTCTCTTAGGCTGTATTCATTTCTTTTCATTCTTTTTTCTTTATTCTGTTCCACTGCAATGAATTCCACCATTCCATCTTCCAGGTCACTTATCCATTCTTCTGCCTCAGTTATTCTGCTATTGATTCCTTCTAGTGTAGTTTTCATTTCAGTTTTTGTATTGTTCATCTCTGTTTGTTTGTTCTTTAATTCTTCTAGGTCTTGGTTAAACATTTCTTGCATCTTCTTGATCTTTACCTGCATTCTTTTTCCAAGGTCCTGGGTCATCTTCACTATCATTATTCTGAATTCTTTTTCTGGAAAGTTGCCTATCTCCACTTCATTTAGTTGTTTTTCTGGTGTTTTATCTTGTTCCTTCATCTGATACATAGTCCTCTGCCTTTTCATTTTGTCTATCTTTCTGTAAATGTGGTTTTCGTTCCACAGGCTGCAGGATTGTAGTTCTTGTTGCTTCTGCTGTCTGCCCTCTCTACCTCTTCATTTTTAAATACCATGTTTGTGCTATTGTTACTTGATTTGCCCTTCAGAAACGTTATAATACGTTATAACACTGGCTTCTATGAATGGTAAGGTTTTAGACTAACACCCCTGAGTCCCATTTAACATACTTCCTGTTCCTCTCTCTTCCTCATGTATTTACATCAAAGTTTTGGGTTAAATTTAGTGATCATATCATTTGTACTGTAATATTATATAACACTTTAAATAATAGCTAACATTATTGGGTACATTTTGTGTGCAAGACACTGTTTAAGAGTTTTAGACACATATAACTTATCTTTGTAACAACAATATCAAGTAGGTAGTGTTATTTTTTACTTTTATGCAGATGTGGACATTGAGACATAGTTTAAATCACTTTTTCAAAGTCATGCAGGTAGTAGTTGGTGGAGCCAGATTTCAGATCAAAGGATATCTGGCTCTAGAGTCTGCTTTTAACCATTACACTCTATAAATTACTGTGATTTTGTACATACTGTTCATAGAGGAGCCATATGTATACTATCACTTCTTTTTTTCCCTTTCATTTCATTTACTGTCATCTCATTCTTTTCACTATTGTTTTATATTTTTTTCTTTTTGGAGCTCCTACTACCTGGAAGCTGTGTGTGCTAAATTGATCCTCTAATTCTCTTACCTTTATATTTTCATTATCTTTTGTCCTACATTCTGGGAGATTCCCTGAACTTTATCTTTTAACTCTTCTGTTGACTTTTTCTTTTGTGATATTTTTAAATCCCCAAAACTGTTTATCTGTGGCATGTTCCTTTGTTGATTTTTCAGTTCCTTCATCCTGATTTTGTATTTTGGTCCTGTCTTTCGTATTAGTGGCTTTGTCAGGAGATCTGTCGCCATCAGTTCACATAGACAGGGAGACTCTAAGGAACTGATGGGATGCACCTTGAGGGGGACCCAGTCTCTCCAGTTAGCTGGTCTCACTGCTGAGTGATCTGGGATCTGCAGATCTGTTCGGTTGAAGGATCCCCAGTTACATCATCTGGAAGCTTTTCCCGTGGGCAGGTCAGATTACCCAGAAAAGAATCTTCCAGACTTCTTCCTGGGGACATGTGCCTGCCACAGTTGTTGTGGGATCCAAGCGTGGGGCAGGGACAGAGAGATCTCATTATGGGTATTGACTTTCACTCAGTTCTCCCTTTGCAGGCTCACATTTGCCACTGCACCACCCTCACATCCACGCAAGTCTCCCCACTTGTGCGTCTTGTTCCTGAGCACCCCTCTTTTAATTTCTCTAGAAAGAAAATCCCTCGTCTCCTGCCCTGATGGGGAAGGCACGGTCTGACGCTTAGTGGGTATCAGGAGGGTTCTGTGTGCCTTATAGAACGTCCGCGGCACTACTTCCAGTCCCTCAGTCTTGCCCAGGGCCCACGGTGTGGATTGGCTTCTTTTCTTGGCTTTGCTGTTTGAGAGTTTTAGCTTTCCTTATTCTAATAGGTCGGTAATGACTTGTTTATTCAATGTCCGTCTTCTGGAAGACTGTTGACATTTCCTTCTTACTGTTATCACTTCTCCTTTTCTCTATGTCCTTGTGGAATTTTACTTTTTAAATTTAATCACTCTCCTTACAGTGCATTTTGGGAAGGGAGCAGAGATAAACACCATGCTAACATGGTGTACTTAATGGAAGCCAGATTACATCACCGTTGAAAAAATTTGTTTTCTGGAGTTTGCTTTGTCTTCCTGTTAGGCTGGAAAATCCTGCAGTAATTGTTTTGGAACAACAGGGTGGTTCACTGTTCTTCCTACTGGAGCTTCCTGATGTAGACCTTTCTTCCTTTTCTCTCAGGATTATAAATCCTGAGAGATCCCTTAACTGTTTTCTCTTCCTGTCTTTATCTGTAGATGAAAAGGACAGATTGTCAGGTTTCAGGAGCTAGATCTGACATTCAGGGAAACCTGTGTTCAACCAGGCTTTTCTTGGCCTTTTCCTTTCAGGGGTCATCTTTGAAAACCTTTCTGTATCACACTGAGGTACAAATGCCTGATATTGGCTTAAGGTCTAAGTGTAACTTCTCTTAGGAACAAGGATCAGGCTTTGGGGATGAAACTCCAATAAAGAGTTTTCTCTTCTTAGCCAGTTGGAAGGCTGGACTGCTTTGGAGCTTAAGGACCTTTCTGAAAATCTCCATACCACACTCTGCCTGTCCTTAGAGTCAGTCCAGGCCTGAGGGCTACTTGGCTGAATCATTTAGTCACAGTGTGATTTGCTCCATCATTTCTAGGAAGATCCCCATGTTCGCATCTCATTGTAGAAGGCTGGGGTGGGGCTTCCCTGGTGGCGCAGTGGTTGAGAGTCCGCCTGCCGACGCAGGGGACACGGGTTCGTGCCCTGGTCCGGGAAGATCCCACATGCCGCGGAGCGGCTGGGCCCGTGAGCCATGGCCACTGAGCCTGCGCTTCCGGAGCCTATGCTCTGCAACGGGAGAGGCCACAACAGTGAGAGGCCCGCGTACAGCAAAAAAAAAAAAAAAAAAAAAAAAGGGGGG
>NW_020837949.1:15481736-15486884 GCF_003676395.1 Aethalodelphis obliquidens
AGAATCTTCCAGACTTCTTCCTGGGGACATGTGCCTGCCACAGTTGTTGTGGGATCCAAGCGTGGGGCAGGGACAGAGAGATCTCATTATGGGTATTGACTTTCACTCAGTTCTCCCTTTGCAGGCTCACATTTGCCACTGCACCACCCTCACATCCACGCAAGTCTCCCCACTTGTGCGTCTTGTTCCTGAGCACCCCTCTTTTAATTTCTCTAGAAAGAAAATCCCTCGTCTCCTGCCCTGATGGGGAAGGCACGGTCTGACGCTTAGTGGGTATCAGGAGGGTTCTGTGTGCCTTATAGAACGTCCGCGGCACTACTTCCAGTCCCTCAGTCTTGCCCAGGGCCCACGGTGTGGATTGGCTTCTTTTCTTGGCTTTGCTGTTTGAGAGTTTTAGCTTTCCTTATTCTAATAGGTCGGTAATGACTTGTTTATTCAATGTCCGTCTTCTGGAAGACTGTTGACATTTCCTTCTTACTGTTATCACTTCTCCTTTTCTCTATGTCCTTGTGGAATTTTACTTTTTAAATTTAATCACTCTCCTTACAGTGCATTTTGGGAAGGGAGCAGAGATAAACACCATGCTAACATGGTGTACTTAATGGAAGCCAGATTACATCATCGTTGAAAAAATTTGTTTTCTGGAGTTTGCTTTGTCTTCCTGTTAGGCTGGAAAATCCTGCAGTAATTGTTTTGGAACAACAGGGTGGTTCACTGTTCTTCCTACTGGAGCTTCCTGATGTAGACCTTTCTTCCTTTTCTCTCAGGATTATAAATCCTGAGAGATCCCTTAACTGTTTTCTCTTCCTGTCTTTATCTGTAGATGAAAAGGACAGATTGTCAGGTTTCAGGAGCTAGATCTGACATTCAGGGAAACCTGTGTTCAACCAGGCTTTTCTTGGCCTTTTCCTTTCAGGGGTCATCTTTGAAAACCTTTCTGTATCACACTGAGGTACAAATGCCTGATATTGGCTTAAGGTCTAAGTGTAACTTCTCTTAGGAACAAGGATCAGGCTTTGGGGATGAAACTCCAATAAAGAGTTTTCTCTTCTTAGCCAGTTGGAAGGCTGGACTGCTTTGGAGCTTAAGGACCTTTCTGAAAATCTCCATACCACACTCTGCCTGTCCTTAGAGTCAGTCCAGGCCTGAGGGCTACTTGGCTGAATCATTTAGTCACAGTGTGATTTGCTCCATCATTTCTAGGAAGATCCCCATGTTCGCATCTCATTGTAGAAGGCTGGGGTGGGGCTTCCCTGGTGGCGCAGTGGTTGAGAGTCCGCCTGCCGACGCAGGGGACACGGGTTCGTGCGCTGGTCCGGGAAGATCCGACATGCCGCGGAGCGGCTGGGCCCGTGAGCCATGGCCACTGAGCCTGCGCTTCCGGAGCCTATGCTCGGGAACGGGAAAGGCCACAAAAGTGAGGGGCCCGGGTAAAAGAAAAAAAAAAAAAAAAAAAAAAAAGGGTGGGGTGGAATGGCTGTAAACTTTGGCAAGAGAGTGCTTTCTTCAGGGATGCCCATTGGAAGGCTGTGATGGCACAGACGAGGAACATCACCAGTGAAATCGTTTTGAGAGTCCTAGTTTTTTCTTTTCCTTTTCTTTTCTTGGCCGCACCACGTGGCATGCAGGATCTCAGTTCCCCAACCAGGGATTGAGCCCGTGCCCCCTCCAGTGGAAGCACGGAGTCTTAACCACTGAACCACCAGGGAAGTCCCAGAGATTCCCAGCTCTTGGACTTGCCCTGGCCAGTAACCTTGCCAGGAGGTTGAAAGAAGACGCAAGAGGCATGCATATCAAACTTTTAACAGATGCAAAGCTGGAAAGAATGGCCAATGTAATCAGTGACAAAAACCCGTCTCAAAATCATCTAGATATGCTGGAATGCTGGGTTAAAAATAACTAGATGACGTTACAAAGAGAGAAGTGTAAAATCTTATTTGGGAGTTAAAAAAATCAATGGTAATGATGGGAGAAAAAAAAACTACTGGCAGTAGTTCTGGTAGAGAAAAGACATTTAGGTTTTATTTGACTAAAGCTCAAATAAGCTGCTACATCTGAAGAGGCAACTAAAACCCTGCATTCATGGGACCATAATGTATTGATTCCGGGAAGTAACACCGTCTCCGATGGTTAGACTCCCCTGAAACCTCATGTTTGCTGGTGTGTCTTTTATTAGATAGAGCAAAATAAGAGTTTGCCTGAGAAGGTCAACTAGCAAAGGGCCTGAGGGTCTGGAAGCGACATCTCAGGAGAAACCATTGATGGAACTAGATGGAAACCATAGATGGAAAACTGTCTTCTACTTATTGGCTGCAAAACTTTAGGCGAGTTACTACCTGGTCCTCAGTGGCTGTGTGTGTGCAATGGAGAGAGGAGAGTGTTTCTACGTGGTGGCAGTAGGCGGTGTGTGGCAGGAAGTGCTGGATGATGAGATGGGAGAGAGAGGAGGTGGGTGGGGTGGAGGTGGTGAGCGTGTTGTATCTCAGGGTAAGGGATCTAAAGTTTATCCTGTGCTGTAGGTAGATGATATGGTCACTCTATTATCTTCCAAACCAGGACATTGAGAGCAAAAGGGGGGCTTGTTAAATACACCAGGATAATAGATCTAAAATGGGACTGTCACTGGCACCCCAGGCAAACCAGGAAGAAAGGCGCTATTGGACAGGAAAACTGCCTTTTGGGTAGTAAATGACCTGCCCTTGGAGGCACTTAAGCAGAGCTTAGATATACTTCTGTTATGGACCAGCATTTCTGCTTTGGGTGGAAATGAACTAAATGAACTTTAAGAACTTATTAACCAACTGCTACAAGCGTTGCATGGCTGCAATCACTGTTGGAGGTATCTGAAGCAAGTTAACCAGAAAGCATCCTGGCCTTTCCCAGATTCTTTTAGATGTGCATCTTTAGCAAAAAGACTGCAGAAGTTCCTTCTGCATTGTGAAACTAAAGTGTGAGAGGCTGTTCACTGGGAACAATAATTCTACTGTCCTTCAGGGAGTGCCTTAAAAACACTGATTCCCAGGGTGCCGCCCTGGGCTCGCGGAGTCTGAACAGGGATGGGGCCCCTTAAGAAACGTGATCTGTTCTAGAGTGACATCATCCACATCTGGGATGAGCAGCAAAGCACATTTATTAAATATTTGCCCGATCTGTGGTAGGAGCCCATCAAAGTCAACCCAGGAGCCATCAGCTGGCACCTTTAGAGGCTTAAAATAGATGTTTTAATGATACAGAAACACGGAGCAAATGCCAAAGCAGTTAGACAACCTGTCACTTATTTAGGGCTCTGGTTCTCAGGCCCAGACTGCTCTGTCTTTACTGGTCAGGGGTATCACGGCACACTTTTATCGTTGTTACAAGAGGCTGACAGTTGCTCCGTGGTGGGTGGAGGCCATACTGGGGACCAGGGGAAGGTAGCATGGCATGTTGTGCCAGCAGTTCCCATGGAAAAGAGTGGCCCCTCCTGGGTGGGTAGGTACCTCTGTTTTTACCTTGAGAAGAAAGTAAACATCCAGGCAGGTCAGGGAGGAACCCTTCTCTGCCTTCCGACTTCTCTCCCACTGACCATTCAATCACCACGGTGTCCAAGAACCCGACAGCGGACCTTGTGACTGGTAGGGGTCCCTTAATCCAGGGGCTCACGTTAGGGAGATGCTAAGTGATCCTCTCTTGGTTTTAATTTTCACGTGTGAAAGTGACTCTTCTTAGGAAGGAAGTCTGCCCTATGTGAATGGGTGACCCTGGACCTAAGAATTCTGTGCTTTCTAATTTTCCATATAGAAGGATTTTATCTTGGAGGCAAGAAAGAAGCGTGAAAGATTAGAGAAAAAGGTTAAATTTACTGAAGAAAAAACAATTCCCCATGAAAGGCAGATCAAAATTCCTGGACTAATTATAATATAGTTCCTATTTCAGAAGGCTAAAAAAAAAGTGGTATTTTTTGCTTAAAACCTGAATACACCTCAACAACCACAGACACATAGAAAGGTGTAAGAATCAAGGGTGCATCCCAGGTGACGGCTGAGCAGTTGATGCCTGTGAGGACTCCTGTTCTTTCCTGTATCTCACAATTTAATTTATCCAAGCCCGACCTGAGCCCATAAAGAAGTGAGGTCATTGAAGGCCTGGGCACTTAAATAAGAGCTAATAGGCATCTCAGCTGTTTCTGTGTCTAAACACTGAAACAGGAAGCAACGACCATAAAAGGAATTGAAAGCCAAGAAAGATTTGCGTGTTTCTATTACAGATGCTCCTTAGAGTGCCTTCAGATGTGGGGGGACCTGTGTTTGGGGGCATGCACAGCCGAGACAGTCGTACCTCAGGAAATGAGAACTGGGTGCAGCAGGGTTTGCCTGCTACCTGGAAACTATACACAGCTTACCTGCTCTTTAAACCCTTGGCGTCTAGGCTGTATCTCAGAGCTCTCAGCAGGGTCTGACCTAACAGGTCTGCTTCTGCCGACGCCTCACTCTGTTCTAGGTTGTCTATGTTGGCCTTTTTTTTTTTTTTCTTTATTTTCTATGGCGCATCCTTGCTTTCCCGTGATTCAGGGGGGCTTCCTCCATTCTTTTAGTCAGACAGTGTGAGGCTCACATCAAATGTAGAAGGAGGCTGAGATTTATGGATAAATACTTTTCAGCAGGTAATACAGGGAAGTCCTGCGTCGCTGTGCTTGATTGGTTTAATTCTTCCTACCGTTTGATTCCTGACAATGTTCTGGACCCTTTCCCATCAAGAAGCACATGCTATGGCCTCTGAGCCTGCGCGTCTGGAGCGTGTGCTCCGCAACGGGAGAGGTCACGGCAGTGAGAGGCCCGCGTACTGCCAAAAGAAAAAAAAAAAAAGAATCACATGCTAAAAATTACTCATATAGCTTGAAAAACAGTCTAATTGTAGTTTCAGTAGCAGGTACCATTTACAGGTACCTTCGTATTAACTCATTGATATCTTAAAGCTATTCTGGAAACTGGCATTATTGTTCTTCTTATTTTGAACTTGAAGAAATTGAGGCTCATAGAGGATAATAGTCTTGCCCAGGGGTGCAAAGCTACTAGATGATGAAGCTTGGATTCTTACTTTTGGTCTTTCTGACTCCAGAACCTGTGTGTGTGTGTGTGTGTGTGTGTGTGTGTGTGTGTGTGTGTGTGT
>NW_020837949.1:15486894-15679785 GCF_003676395.1 Aethalodelphis obliquidens
GTGTGTGTGTGTGTGTGTGTGTGTGTGTGTGTGTGTGTGTGTGTGTGGCTCTCTGCTTGAAAAAAATAATGGATGATTGATTTGTCTAAGTCTTTAAAGGAAACTGCAGGATATACCCCTAACTTTAGGATATTCCCACAATTAACCATAGGAAAAAGCTAGTCCTAGTTCCCTTTTTTTCAAATTCTCTCCAGATGAGGAAGGTGTAAGTAAACACCAGCCTGAGCTACATGATTCAAGTCTTGAGGCCTGGATGAATTACATTCTAGATAACAGAGAGAAGCTATTGAATTACTCTTTAGAATCTTTGGAGAATCATGGATAATAAATGGGACAGGAGCTGGAAAGCTGAGATAGGCAGACATTTTCTAGGTTTTAAAAAATGAGAGAACTATAGATGAGAGGGCCTGAGATCATTTCCTTAAAACACTCTTGAACAGGTTATGAAACAGACAATTTGTACTTGGATAGGAAAGGAGTGATCCTTAAGTGCAAATATTGACCCTCTGAGAATGTCTTGCCCGAGTAGTATAATTTCTTTTCAAGAAATTTAAAAGTTGCAAAGCCTTAAACCAATACCTCACAGGCACGCAGAGAGATTTCTCCTATGGACCCTGTGCATTGAGATTTTTTTTTTTTTTTATCATCACTTAGTTGAGGATAAAAAGAACATGGAAGGCAAACTTTTAAGTGATCTGAAGTTGGGAGGGATAATGAATATTTTGGTTGATGATAAGGTTTCAGAGAGATCTGAATGGTTGAGACAATGGAGCTGAAGCCTACTGAGATCATTCTTTGTCACTCTGTCAGTAAGACAAAGTTCCCTGGTTGCCAGGAATGGGACTAGGTGCTGGGATTAGAAAATCATGACCTATTTGTTATAAAGCAGAAACTAACACACCATTGTAAAGCAATTGTACCCCAATAAAGATGTTAAAAAAAAAAAAAAAAGAAAATCATGACCTATAGAAGGGAGAACAGGAAGCAGACGGTATCCTGTAATGGTGTGTTGATGAGGGTAAGCCAGGATGCTGGAGGGGCACAGATGAAATGAACCTCATGAAGGCTTGGGGTGGGCGGGCGTGGGGAGAATTCCTGAACCAAGCAAAGCCTCCTGGAGAAGGTGATATTTGAACAGTTTTAAAGAATGAGGAGGAGTTGGCTGTGTGATCAACGTCGGGGTGAGGCTGTTCCACATTCAGGGAGCAGCATTAATAATGGTGTAGTGACCAGGAGCAGTGGGGATTGGGTGTGACACAACATGGAAAACCAGTTGACAATGGCCATCAGTGGTGGAGGACGGGAACGGAGAGACGTGTTACATATTTCCCTCACTTTTTTGTTCTCTGCTGCTGGATTATAGAATGTGAGAGAGACCTTAGGAATTCTCTGGAGAGGAACAGCTATAACACAAAGGACGTGCTCTCTGATCTTAGAGGCCAGCCGTTTCCAAATTTATTGATCCTGAGAATCACCAGGCACTTGTGAAAAATACCGTCTCTCTTGGAGAATCTGATTTCAGTTAGTTTAGGGTGGGACCCAGATATTTGTAAGAAAACCCCCCAGTTAAGTTTGGGAGATACTGTTATAGGTCATGATGAGCTATTGAAGATTTAATACAGGGAAGAAACATGATCCTATCAACATTAAAATGGGTTGTTCTGACGGCAGTGTAAGGAGTGATTTGAGAAGGGTAAGTACTTTTGATAATCTAGGCCTGAAATATTGAGTGCCTGGAAAAAGTCATTAATAACAGACAGCTTAGATGGGCTTGCGAGAGACTGAAGTAGAGCTAATTGGATTTGGTTATTATCTGGATAGAGGGGTTGAGGGAAACCACTTTTCTGGCTTGGGCTCCTAGGTGGTGCAATTCATTGGGATAGAACAGACAGATGCAGAGGTCTGTTTTTTTTTTTTTTTGGCCACATTGGGTCTTAGTTGCAGCATGTGGGATCTTTCATTGCGGTGCCCAGGTTCTTCGCTGCAGCGCACGGACTCCTCTCTAGTTGTGGCATGCGGGTTTTCTCTTTCTACCTGTGGTGTGCAGGCTCCAGAGCACATTGTCTCTTTAGTTTGTGGCATGTGGGCTCTCTAGTTGAGGCACGTGGGCTCAGTAGTTGTGGCTTGTGGGCTTAGCTCCCCGCGGCATGTGGGGTCTTAGTTCCCCGACCAGGGATCGAACCCGCGTCCCCTGCCCTGGAAGGCAGATTCTTTACCACTGGACCACCAGGGAAGTCCCCAAGAGTTCTGCTTTGATTAAACTGAGTTCAGGTTGCCTATGAGATATCCAGGTGGAGATACCCAACAGTTAGTTATATGAGTCTGGAGTCTAGCAGAGATGTTTGGCTTGAATGTAGAGATTTGATGGTCGAACACCCACTATGGTAGTTAAAATCTTCGATATGACTGAGGTTGCACAGGGATCGTGTTTAAAGTCAGAAGAGCAGAAGGTCCAGAGCAGAACTCTGAGATATTCAGAAAGCTTGTGAGGTACTCACGAAGGAACCTGAGGAGGAAGACACAGGGGAAGGAGGAGAAAGTGGGAGAGGGTCTCAAGAAGAGGAAGGGCAGCAACACTGAATGCTGCTGAGGCTTCGGATAATAATCATAGCCGACAGTGATTTTTCTAGTGCTTTCTATGAATGGGCACTGCTTTGTTTTTTTTACATGTGTTGCCTCATTTAATCATCATAATAACCGAGTGAGGTAGGTACTGTTATTACCTCAGTGAAATAGGAGGAAACTGAGGCAACAGAGTTAAATAACTTGGTGCAAAAGCCACGCAGCTGATAAATGCTGGGGCCAAAGTTGAAAATAAGTAAAAGGACTCCGGAATCCTGTTTGTTAACCATCACAGCCACTTGTTAGGGACTGCAAGGGCTAGGAGACTAAAGAGTGTCCACTGAATTTGACAGCAGGGAAGTTCTTTGTAACCTGGGCTCTGCCATGCTCCTGGAGGAAACTACTGTCGGTGGGTTGAACGCAAAGCAAGGAAATAGAGACAAGAAGGGAGACGGCTTCCAGAAAGGAAGACTAGTGAGCGGTAACCAGAGGGTCAAAGGGGGATTTTGTCTTCAGATGGGAAATTGTGTTTACATGCTGAGGGGAAAGAGTAAGTAGAAAGAAATTGGTTTAAGATTCAGGAGACTGAGGAAATTTTGGTTGAATTAAGACCCCTAAGCGTTCCCAAAGACCCAAAAAAGAAAGAATAAAAGAAAGAAAGAAAAGAAAAATGTAACTATGTTAGCACACGGGTATGTTGAGTAGCTTGACTGTGGGGATTATTTCACAATGTCTACATGTATCAGAACGTCTAGTTGTACACTTTAACTGTCTACAATTTTTGTTTGTCAGTTATGCCTCAATAAAGTTGAAAAAAATATCCCTAAGGAGTCAGGAGATTATGGAATCCAGGGCAGCCTGAAGGGCATTGCCCTGGACGAGAGGAAGGAATGGCATCTCTCTAGCCTGGAGGGATGAGGGATGTGATGTGAGGATGTGAAAGGGATGTGAGGGACGGTCTCTTTAGAGTAGGATGCAAGGTCTTATTCTGGGGGTAGCTTGCTGGGTGGACCGGCCAACCTCAGCAGGCCTGTCAATCAACTTTTCCAAGACACCAGCCTCTTTTTGTCAAGCAAAATAGTTCTCACTGAAGAGGGCAAAATAGTTCTCACTTAATGGAGCCCTTCTGGCTCCTTTGCCTCCTTTTCCCCTCCACTTCTAGAATTTGTGTAGAACCTTCATTTTCAATCACTGGTTGTTTCTGTCATGAGTGGTACTTTTCCGTTTAGGAGCATGAAAGAAAGCCCTCCTGATAAGATCTGGTGGACTGGAGGGGTAGGAAGGGAGCAATGATCACTGCCCGTTCCTTTCGTCCCTCAGGAGGAAGTACCCAAGGATGGGGACGGAGGGAGGGAGGGAGGGAAGCCCTGAAGGACATGGAGCTGGGGCCACGGGGAGGTAGGCTGGAGCAGAGTCAGCTTGTTTAACAAGCCAAGCAAAGATTAGAGTAACCATGGCAACAGGCTCCCAGCTGAGGCACTTAGGATTTGGGCAGGAGGCAGGGAGGTAGAAGGAGTTGGCTGCATAAGCCCAGAGTTTTGGAAAATGCCATTCCTCCCTTCAGGGCTCTTGGCTGTTACAGAAATCACCATAGTCACCAACAGAGCCTGGAAGGGAAAGGAGGCGGGGGGCTGGGGGGTGGGGAGCAGGGGGATTGGCAGGTGAGGTGGGCCCAGCTGATTCAAAGAAAGGGAGGCACCCTGAGGGCAAGCAGGACTCCTGACTCGAGGTACAGAAGAGGGTTGGGCGTGGTCCGCATTCGTTGCCTCTGAGGTTGCTCAGAGTCTGTGTGTGTGTGTGTGTGTGTGTGTGTGTGTGTGTGTGTGTGTTGGTGTGTTGGTGAGTTCACATTAAACGCAGCCTCTTGGCCCAGCCCAGGTCTGCCATTACCTAAGAATTTCTTGGAAGTCTTTTGCCCTTGCTGTGTGTCCGATGACTTCTATAGCTGCTTGAGACTCTCTGTCAAGTAGAATGTGGATGGTTTAAAAAATATGTGAGTGCAGTTGTCCCTTTCTGAGTAAGATCAGAGCATCTGAATGGACAGTGTAAGAAATTGTCATGATTACAAGTGATGCTTTTGGCATAACTATCTCCTCAGCACACCCATTGTGACCTCACACAACACAGTACCAGCAGCTCTGCTGGGGAAGGACCTCTCAGACCTCCTCTCAGTCTGGCAAAGTGCTTTGCAGATAGGGCTTTGAGAGTCTACCCCTTCTCCCTTTCTAACAGACTTCTTCCTTCCAGCTCTCCCTACGGAAACACATGCTGGACCGACTCCGGGGATGGGCCATGGCCCGAGGTGCATAGCGAACCTCAGGGAGATCTGAGCCCCGTGTCTCACTCAGGAGCTCTTAGAGTCACGTTGTGCCATAGACTTAGCATCACAGCTGTCATTTCCAAGAATTTGCCGTCTTGATTGGAGGGGTGGTGGTAAAGCGGATCATATCCATTTCCCTCCGAATAAGCATGTATCGCTCAAGCTGTTGGGAAAAGAAGGTTCTTTTGCAAAAAGGAAAGTTAAAACAAGAGGTACAGGACTTGAGCTCTTTGTTCCAAGCTGCCATAAATAGCTGTGAAAAGAGAAAACGTAATGAGGACTGATTTCCCCAGGGTGTAGAGGAGCTCTGTCTCCAAGCTGGAGAGAGTATGCACAATTCTCCAGTTTTACTATAAGCCTAAAACTCCCTTTTTTTTAAAAAAAAAAAAAACAAAACTGACTTCTGCCGAGTGGATATAATCATCTTGTTCTTCTCAGCTACATGATAACTCATGAATATGTATATCTGTCCAGCAGTGATGCAAAGAGTTCCCAGAGCTCTGGGAAAACAGGCTCTACATTGAGATGTCATTGGTTTAGAGATTTCCTGAACCAGTGACTTCAGTCTGGCTTCATGTTGTCAGTACCAGCCAAAGGGAATAAAACCACGTGCAGCGGGAGGTAACTGGCTAAGTACCCCAAGTCGAGAGAAAACAAGGAAGACCCAGACAAAAAATGAGGTCAGGCGATTTTTGTGTGGGAATCACATTAGGAATTCAGGAGGATTTGGGGAGGGAATGGAGAAATGGTTCTACAGTTGAATATGAAACACATTGATGCACACACATGGTCACCCCTTGCAAATAAACCATCTCATCATACAGGCATACATGCACATACAACCCCCCACACAGAAACACCCACACGTCAACCCAGATGCAAATAGGAAATTCAGTTTTACTCATTTCATTTACTAGTTCATTAATTCATCTCACAAGCATTTATTGAACATTTACTATCTCTGGATACTGTTCTAGACCAAGAAGAACACAAAAGTGGATAAGACATTGTTTCTGCCCTCAAGGAGTTTATAGTTAGTAGGCGAGAAAGATATGTGAACATGCACTGTGTTACAGCATGGTGGATGCCGTCATATGGATGGATAGTTGTACAAGTGATAGGAGGGATGACCAGCTCTCTCCAGGGTGAGAGGACAGGGGACTAAGGAAGATGGGTTAGACTGCTCGGGCTGCCATAACAAAATATCACAGACTGGGTGGCTTAAACAACAGAAATTTATCTTCTCACAGTTCCGGAGGTTGGAAAGCCCAAGACTAAGGTTCCAGTAGGGTTTAGTTTCTGATCAGAGCTCTCTTCCTGGCTTGCAGACAGCTACCTTCCTGCAGTGTCCTCACGTGGCCTTTTTTCAGTGTGTGCCCATGGAGCGAGGGAGAGGGGGAGGGAGAGAGGAGGCAGAGAGATTCCCAGTGTCTCTTCTTATAAGGGACACTCATTTTATGGGATCACAGCCCCACTCTTATGACCTCATCTAACCTTAATTTCTTTCTTAAAGGCCCCATCTCCAAATACATGCACAGTAGGGCCTCGACATATGAATTGGGGCAGGGCGGGGGACACAAACATTCAGTCCTTAATAGAAGGCTTCATGGAGCAGATAACAATTGAAATATATCTTAACGAATTACCCAGTCAAAGGAGAAGGTAGATGCATTCCTTCCTCCTGAAGAGAATAGACAGGAAGGAATGGGGGAGCTTCCTGCCTTCGGGAGACTACAGATAATTTAGGATAGCTAGAAGGTGGGAGGGAAATGTGAGAAGGGACATATCAGAGGGCTTAGGTTTACTTTGTTGTTGACGTGGAGCCACTGATTAATCTTACGGCAGGAGCAATGTGTCTAGTCTCACTGGCAGCAGGAAGACCCAGCAGGTGTGACATTGTCCTAAACTAGCCTGGTAGCCGCAGAGGGGGAGGGAGGGTTGGCTGGGTTTAGTGTCTGGATGTAAGGAATGAAGAAGGGGACAGTATTAAGCTGATTTCCAGGTCCCGGCTTGAATGATTTGCTCTCCTAGGAAGTACAGGTCGGGGGACAGATAACTGGTACCATTTTAGACACGTTGAATGCAAGCTGTTCACCTCTAGCTGGTCAGGGGAGAGGTCTCAGACCAAGATGAAAAGTTGGGTCTCCTCATTACAGGGGAGTCATGAGAGCACGACACTGGGTGACTTCTAGAGAAACCCTGGGGGAAGAGAGGAGGACTGAGCACAGATTCCTAAGAGTTAAGGAAGGGAGAAGCCTGGGAACGAGAAGGGATCAAAAAATCAGCAGTGAATCATGTCGGGGAGTCAAAGGAGGAAATTGTGGTCAAGAGGAGGATGCGGTTACCCATGTTGGTAGCTGCAGATGGTACTGAGAGGTCGATAGAGTCTTGCCCTTGGGACGGAACTGGTGACTTTGGTGAGAGGTTTCCTGGGAGTGGGGAGGGGGAAGCTTGCGGGCCTCAGATGGATGAAGGCCTGAATGCAACGGTAAATGGAGCAGAAGAGAGTGTGGGTACCCAGGAAAGGGAGTTTGGAAGACTCAAAGGGCAGCTCTTTTTTCTTTGCTTTTGAGATCCTGGAGCATGTTTATTGATAAACTCCAGAGAAGCAACAAATACAAGAGGGAAGTATATAAAACAAAAAAATAAACAAACAGGTTATATATGCAGAAACACGTCCAAAATATAGGCGGCCCACATGGTTGAGAGAGAAAGAAGGTAGGTAGATGGATCTGACTGAGAGGTGGGGAAAACTGAAGGGGTATGTTTTGGGAAAGGGAAGAGAGAGGAGGGGAGAGGGGTGGGTAGGGAAGGGGAAAGATGTCGAGGAGCTGGTCTTATGAACACTATGTTAATCAACTCTTAAGTCTACTCAATGTCCTTTCTGAGGGCAGTTCATTTTAGAATTGGCATTTAAATCGAAAAAAAACCTCCGCAAGTCTGAATACCTAGCCTTTCAGATCCTAGAGATGGATGAAGTTAAATAGCTCTTTTAAGAACAGCACTGCATGGAAAATAACTAGGTTTACCCAGCTAAGTTTAGCATATAAAGCTCTTTACTGAATGGCTTCTTTGTCAACCTCAGGCTGGAGGAGTTCAATTCCTTTTGATTTGGAATTCCTTAATTGGATTTTGTTTGCTGATCTTACTTTCTCACATTGTAAGATTTTAATAAATCATTATAATCATTCCCTTATGTCTTGCAAAAATAACCTTTCTGACTGTTCCCAAATGAGTTTTTTCCCCCTGTGTTTGCATCATGGGATGATTAGTGTAGCTTACAAATGAATCAGAAAAGGGCTGTGCCGACAAGGGTGTATTTCCACCTCTTCCTAGGCGTGAACTCAGGCCACGATAGCCAGGAGCCCTGAGGTTGTGCAGGGAGGGCACCGCAGGTCTTGCCATATTATCTCTGGTCTGGATTATCGATGAGGTGCTCTGCTTGGAAACAGGGGAGAGATCTCCTATCTGCGTGGCTATTAAGGCCTCTGCAGGATTATTGGTGATATGCATGTATGCTGGCGGCTCTATTGCTTTCTCGGCTCTGATTCTTCTCTGTCACTGATTGTTGGCGATTGACCGAGTCAAGGAAGAACTTCCTACTTTGTCTGACTGATGTGCTTGGTGAGATGGCCAGCTCAAAATATACCTCTCCTAAGAACCTTCCACGGTTGCCCTCCTTTCGCAAGGTTCAGGGGCTCTCTCAGTCACCCATTTAGGAACCGGACCATGGACCCAAGCCCTTGCCTTCAGATTTCTAGGGTTTTCCAGTTTGCTGCTTTGCTCATAAACCCCAACACACTTGGAGTTTATACAGTCCGCTTCTGCGATCCTGAAATGTACTGACTTTTTGCAGTGATTGCAGTTGGTTGTGTGTCTGGAAAGTTTCTCTCCACCTTCCTTTTTGCCTACTATTCTCCAGGACGGATGTGAAGGGGCACAGGAGAGGGTGACCTTCCCCAGGGCCTGACACCTTTCACAGCCTCATTCTTGTTGGTGGAGCTTTGGGGAAGCTGGGGTTTCTTGGGACGATGGGCAGTTATAGGACTTTTCAGACTCTACTTGTTTATCTGGCAATTCAATGCCCTCCAAAAATCAAGAGCAGTCGGACTGATTTGTTTCCAGTTTGTTCCATGTGTGAGTAACCAAGACGAGGATCTCAATCTAGACATAGAAGTAATATTGAAGCCTGAAAAACTTCGTTCACTTGCTTTTGTTCTCTGTCCCTCCTTATCTCCATCTCTCTCAAAGGCAGGAATCCTGAGGCCAGATGAAAAAAATAGGCTGGGATAGGAAGGCAACACCCTTGATCGAATCTTTGCCCTGGACTGGCTCCCTCGTTTGGTCGTGAATCCTTACTAGGAAGTGTTGTGAAAGGCCTTACATCCTTATCATTTTTCCATTTATACTTCTATTTTGAATAGATTTTTGCTACTTGAGACAAAAGGATTCTTGCTTAATGCCTCATGACCCTGGAGACCTTAGTTTATTCTTCCTCTTTCTATAGGCAGCGCCTGCCCTGCCCCTCACGCGTGGTCTGCCCAGGTACCGAATACACATTGGTTTACTCATGCGAGTGG
This sequence comes from Aethalodelphis obliquidens, assembly GCF_003676395.1. Lineage (NCBI taxonomy): Eukaryota > Metazoa > Chordata > Mammalia > Artiodactyla > Delphinidae > Aethalodelphis > Aethalodelphis obliquidens. Next base: position 15,496,357 of record NW_020837949.1, read on the forward strand.
ATGTGTATAAAAGCCTGGAACCAGAAATGCCCTTGAGAGCAAAATTCAGAACCTAAGTGCCTAAAACGTAAAGAGAAAAAGATACTATGGGAGGAGGAAGGCAAATGTGTTGAGGCGTGTGTTGTTTGAGCATTTCTGCTGCCTCTGTCCAGCGAGCCTCCAAGTGCCCGCACGTGTGATGTTTTTAATTTTTGCTCCCAGTGGGGAGAGGCATCACCTGCCTGGCCCTCTGCTATTGGCTGAAGCTACTCTACGGGGCTGTGGCTGCCTGCCTCCCTCTGCTGCTTCTGCCTCTGCTTTCTTTGCTCAAAAGTTGGCAAATGCTGGTCACGTCGTGGGTCTATTTATAGTAGGCACACGTCTGACCACCTTGTTCTTTTCTCAGCATCAGCTTGATATGCTATCAATTATCCAGGAGGGGAATGACAACACTAGGGAAGTTATTTGAGGCAGGTGCCCTGAGGTGAGGGGGGGGGGGCAGGGCGGAGGTCACACGGGGACAGCTCCAGATGAAAAGGGTAAAATAGACATTTATTGCTGCATCGAAGCCAGAGGATGATTCCAGACGGCTGGAGGGGCAGATCTGGAGCTGATTGGCCGGCAGACTCCTGCCCTCTTAACCTGTGTCTGCTTACATATGAGAAGCCCGTTCGGAAAATGCAAGTTGCAGCGTGTGAAGACGGTGATTTCCGCGCAGAGGAGGTCATTTTTGTTATACTCTGAAAGCCACAGGATGAGTGGAGATGAGGCCCAGTTAGGGAGCTCCTGGGAGAGGGAGTGCAGGAGGCTGGGGCTGGACTCCCTCCACCTGGAGCACTTCTGGTGGGAGTGAAGCAGCAGCCGGAGGACAGAAACAGGAGTGCCCAGGGTGACCCGTGTGTTCTCTCTGTACCAGCAAGGATGCTGTCCTTTTCCCCCCTCCTCCTCCCCTTTCTCCTTTAAAAAAATACTGTAACAGAAACATCGAGTATCCCACTTCAGTGCGACTGGCTGCCCTGGTGTCATTTTCTCATTTCTCTGCCACCCATTCGGGATTGCTCTGTGGGAGCTGGTGGGATTTGCTGCCAGATCTGCTGTACTGTACCAATGCTGACGTCACTGTTGTTTTAGCCCCAGAAATTGAATTGCTTGTGAAGGTGGTGGGAGAGGGACATCTGCCTTTTCTACAGCCTCTTGGTACCACCTTCCAGTCCCCACATCCTCTGTCCACCTCAGACTGTGAATCTGAGCGGAAGACTGAGCTTGAGTCAAAGAGGACAGAAAGTGAATTCACTAAACGTTCTAACTGCCTTGCCTTTGGTGTGAACGGGCTCAGACCTTACACCCATTCTTCTCTAAGTTTTCTCCACTCTCTTCTTCCTGCTTCCCCTCCATTCCTTTTGGCAACGAGGGACTAAACTGTCCTCTGGCTGCGTGTGGGCGCAGACTCCTGGGGGACAGGGCGGCTGGGTCCTGAAAAGCCTGGAATCCTTCCTAAGTGTATGTGGTGGGCGCTCCAGCAGTTGCTGGCAGGCTCTCCCAGGGATCCAGGCTCCAAGCCTAATACCATCTGCCCAGCTAATCCACTTTCTGGGCCAGTGTCTAGCGCCAGAGGACGTCTGGGCTGGGGATCAGTTTGCAGCCTTTGTTATCTTCTGGCAGAGCCAGTCTATCTTTTCCATCTCCTCTTCTCAGTAGTCAGACCACTCAAGTTTAACTTGGTTTATTATTTAGGGACTAACGGGGAGGGGTTGAGATGATTACTTGGAGACAGAGCTCCAAGCTTCCAGGCGGATAATGTGTGTGGTGTGTGCGTGTGTGTGTGTCTCTGTGTGTGTGTGTGTGCGCGTGTGCGCGTGCCTGAGTACACACGTGTGAGATATCTCCTGGCTGTCTTGGAATGATGAGTCCGGGGTGGATGGATCTCTTCTGTAGAAGCTGCAGAAACCAAAACAGGTGCCCAGTGCCAGGGTCAGAGTCCACAGATGGCTGGTGAGTAAAGAGGAACTTCCCACTTTTTGTAGCAGAAAAATGTAGTTGATAAATATTAGACCTTCCTGTTTCCTCTTTACAGACTGAAATTTATGAACGAGGACCCCCCATTTACACCTTTGTGGGGATTGTGAGATCTGGTTTTTCTTTTCTTTTTGTGTAGATGATATTATTCTCGAGCAACGGCAGTTCACCACCCACAGTTTTTTATAATTTGCCCACCTCTTCCTCTTTGTTTTCTCCCAGCTTCTATTACTCAGGGAGAAATCTCTTTGGAACAGGCTAGGGGAGGTTTCTTATGGGGATAGGTTTTGGAAGTAGCCAGAGTTTTAGTCCAGAGTTTATTATGGCAGGGCTTATGATTTTGAAACATAGTGATAGATTGTATGTGGTTATATATTTAAATCCATTTGTCATATGTACATAATATTAAATGATTGGCTAGTGCCTAGACATAGTCAATAAACTGAAAGATGTTGCTTTAATTTATCCTTTTGTTATTATCATGTTATTATTGTCTTTTTTCTTAACTTGCTCCGTAAGAGTCCATGTAGGATTCAGTGTTGCTCATCGAGACTGGCAAAATGATACTAAATTGTTCTTATGCTTGTTTTTTTGTTCCAAGGTTTACTTCATGGGTTGGAAAGCTACAGCCCACAGGTCAATCTGGCCTGGTTTGTAAATAAAGTTTTATTGAAACACGGACATGCTCATATATGTAAAAATATATTGACTATGGTTGTTTTGTAAGACAAGTGCAGAGTTAAGTAGTTGTGACAGACTCTATGACCTGCAATATTTAGTATTTGACCCTCAACAGACATAGCTTGCCTTGCTCCGGTTTGATTTCCTCTTTCCTTTACATACTTTCAAAAGGTCTACAGTGATACTAAATACTTAGGGGATCTTTGATGAAAGCATGATCATTACTGGTGCTCAGGGAGCTTCTAAACCAATCAGACAAGGAAGAGAGAGACACCTGAAACATGTATGGAACACATATGATAAAAAAATATATGAAAAGATGTCCAGCAAATAGTTACAGCTCCCCCCCGACCCCAAGTGCAAAGGAAGCCTGTCAGGTGCAGTGAGAGACACTCAGGAGGATGGAATATGGTCCTATTCTCAGAGAGTTAACTGTCCAGTAGGAGAAACCTGCTAAAATAACTAAGCTGTCTGACAGGTTCTCATAGTGCCTGTAGAGGAATACATGCTGTTTTGGTATTCAAAGGAGGCAAAATGATTTTTCTAGCCCAATCTAGTAGGTAGAAACTTTGGAATGGAAAGTAAGAAATGATGGTATTGCCTGCTCGCTGTAATAGGGAAGGAGACCTTTATCTGCAGTCTCCAACTCTTCACCGAAGTAGGCCTTTGCTTCTGTTGTCGAGGGAGGGTTTTTTTCCCAAAGAAAGCATAGGAAGAAGCTTAGCCTGTTAATTGGCATGAGATTCACAGTTATCATAGACTCAGAAATGCCCCATTTTGGACCTTTGGAACAAAAATATGAATTAAAACCGAAGTGAGTCTGGAACTAGGACTGACCTTTAGACATCACCTACTAATATCCCACTCATTTTACAGCTGAAGAAACTGGGGCCAAGAGATCCAGTTAGTTGTATAAAATTGTCTCTGGAAACTAGGACTTCTGACTACCTGGTCTTTCCTAAATTTTACTCGTTTTTTTTCCTCAAATTTTAAGAAATGGAGAACATGTTGGAAATATCAGCATAAAGTCTTTCATTGTCTTGAAGACCTTCATTAACATGCCCATCCTTTCCTTGGTCCTCCAGAATCCCCAAGGTCACAGATGCGGGAATGAAATATTGTCAACCCAGTGAGAACTTACCTTCCCCTGGCTGCCCTGCGGAACTGCTCGTCGGGGCAGACCTTCCTGGGCTGGGCTGGCTGGGCGCTTTGCTTTGCTGGAGTGCCCTCCATATTCCTACAGCTGCTGATCAGTGCCTGGAATACCAACGTTAGGAGTGGGGGAGGGAGCGGACAGGTGAGAAAATGACCCACAGGTATCGGGGCAGGGAATTGAGCGTCCATTTAACTGTCCATGAGTAATCGTCTGTTCACTCATTCAACATTTATGAAGCCCCTGCTATGTTCCAGGCACATGGGATGCGACAGAGATTTTAAGAGACAAGGAGCCTCCCCTTGTGGGTCTCACATCTCAGTGTGCTTCACCAGAGGAGAGGGTGTTTGTTTCCTGGGGGAGCAACCTGGGGTGTGGACAGGTGGGAGCACCGGACCTGGAGCAGGAAGCCCGGGTCTGAGCTCCGGCACCATCTTTTCACCAGCTCTGCACCTCTTGTGCACCTCTTTCCTTCCATTTCCTTTCCCTGCAGCCGAAACCCTGTCTTCTTAATACCTTCCCCCTGGTTCCTCTAGGACTAGGGTCCCCTCTCTTAGCCTCTCTGAGGCTTGCCTTCTTTCCTGCCATTCCTGATTCTGCTGGATCTTAGGTTCCACTGTCACGAGCTCCTGTCCTGTTGCCTCTTGCTAGGACTCCCTGAAGCCTGTGCTGTGTCCTGGTGCTGTGGCCTCTGCTCTCCCGTGACGCTGTGCTCTGCTCCACGGCTTTGCAGCTCCTACCCGACCCTACTGAGCGTGTCCAGCTCTGGACCGTGGGTCCCACCCGAGGGCCCAGTTGCTGCAGGGAACAGCCCCGCCCCAGCTGTGTCTGGAGTCAGAACTTTCCACTTCTTTGATGATTTAACAGTGTTTCATGGGCACTGTTCTAGGCGGAGATAAAATGAAGACCAGGTCCCTCTTCTCATAGCTCTTATATTTGCAGATGTGGAATCAGGGCTGGATTTTGGCTAACCTCAGAGATCCTGATTCTTCATATGCAAAATGATGAGTTTGGAGTTGATGAACTTTAACATCCCTTTAAGCTCAAATATCCAGTCTATAATTTCTCCCTTTCAGTCTCTTTTCCCCTCCCTGTCACAGCCTCTGCCTACAGCTGATTGGTTATTATTATTCAGCTAAAGTTGTAAAAACAACCAGGATTTTTTAAGCAACCGAAAAGACGTTGAGAGAGGAGGAGAGAGAAAATAAGAATGCTTTAGACCCTGGATAAGATGGGCCGGGTGGGAAGTTTGATGCCTCTGCTGCCTGAGGGCTGGAACTCAGCAGTAGTTTGAGGGGATACCCTGCTTGGGGAAAGTTAACAGTGTCTACAGAAATGATAGCAGATGTATTAGCTGAGGAAGGGGGAGAGGGAGGGCAGAGAGCATCAGAGTCCTGCCCTTATTTTAGTGCTCTGCTCTTCTGTGTTTTGCAAATTGAGGAACAAAGAATAGGTGTTTTATGATTTGAACGTGGAAAGACAGAAGACAGAGCAGCTGTTTTTGTTCTAACTTACATGAAGTTGGGAATCTTGTTTTACAAGTTTATTGATAATAGAATGCTAGAGTCAGAAGAGGTGATTCCATTCCTAAATATTTGATGATCACGCGGTGGGTATGGCAACCATACATCCCAACTACAAATAGTGTATTCTGTTGTCTCTATGAATAATCCTGTAGTCATAACCTGCGTGTCAATATTGGGTTCTGAAGATATAATCATGGGTTGCTGTTATTGTCTGCAAGGCATGACACTAAGTTATCTTGTCATCCAACTCAGTTTTTTTCGTTAGCTCTTTGCCAGTTTTATTGGAAGAAACCAGTAACTTGTAAATCATAAAAGGTTAATAATCTCAGTCATAATTTCCTTTCATTATCAGGTGTCTTCAAGACACCCTCTCTCAGTTGTTTTTTTTTTTTTTTTTTTGGTACGTGGGCCTCTCACTGTTGTGGCCTCTCCCATTGCGGAGCACAGGCTCAGCGGCCATGGCTCACGCGCCCAGCCGCTCTGCGGCATGTGGGATCCTCCCGGACCGGGGCATGAACTCGTGTCCCCTGCATCGGCAGGCGGACCCTCAACCACTGCGCCACCAGGGAAGCCCCAGACTGTGCTTTGACAAGTCCCAATTGCCTTCCTGTGGCCTTTCCTCCAGGGGCAGGGGAAGGAGGGTGAAGCCTTACCTCAGTCCTGATAGTCTAGCTCCAGCTCCATCTTCGGAGAGCAGAAGCCTGTGTGATACGAACACAGTAGCTCAAGAACAAACCAGAATCTCAAGGATTAATCAATTCTCAATCAAACTTTGGAAAAAAACAAAAACAAAAGCACGATTCTGCCTCTGCAGACACAGTTCTGTTAGGGTAGTCGATTTCCATTATTAAATAGATACTTAATATGTTTTTACAATGGGTTTCTTTGAATTCAGGCTTTCCAAAGAAGAATGGGAGGGTACCTGTTGCCTTCCATCTGCCTGAATAAAAGGCCTACTAAAGCATCCTTTCCATAACAAAGGCTAATTCTGCCCCGCTTCACCTCCCCTCCCAACCCCCATGCCTGCTTCACTTTATAAGGCAGAAACCTACCAGTGGATGTTTTAACAGCTTTAGAACAATTTTAAAATACTGTTCCCACCAGAACTCCCTTACATTAGGTATTATGATTATAAGGAAACAGCCTTACATTTTCCATTCTGTATCTTCCCATGTATTATTTTATTTAGTAAACTCCATTATATATAAAATTTTAGTCCTGTTAGTGGTTACTTGTGGGATCAAGTCCTTTTTCCTCACTCACACACTTAATTTTTCCTTCCCAACTTCAGTTTTTTTCTCAGTAACTTATTCTGTTTCTTGCAGTTCTATTTATTGAGTGAAACATAGGCTGTTTGTATACCTGGGCTTTCATTCCATGAGCCTGTGTTTGCGGTTTGCATGTTAGTGTCGTCATGTGCGTCGGAGGTGTCTCTGCCTCGGAAATAGCTGTTGCATGCACAGGGTTCTGCCTCTTAAGGTCCTGCGTGTCTGTGGGGCAGAGCGGAGGTGGTGCGGGGTGCCCGTGGACGTCCTTGTTCATACCTGGCCATGGCAGTGAGTTCCAGGCTGGCTGGCGCTTTCTAAATTGAAGCTCTGTTTCTACCGAGAGAGATGCAGAGGTTCTCTGCTGCTGCTCTGAATGTAAGGGGACCCTATCTAGGAAGGCTTTTAAAGTTCTGTTCCTTTCTTTCTTCTTTTTCCTTATGGAGGCTACAGCTGACAGAATTGGAATGGCAGTAGGTGGGCGAGGAGGGTGGGGTGAAAAGAGGAATGGCAATCATCAGTTTGGGAACGATCCCTGAGCCAAAGAACTGCCTGTGGCATATGAGAGCGTATGAGAGAGTTTGTCTCTTTGCCTCCTTGGAAGGAGGTATGCTGTAAATCTGACTCAAGAAGGAACTATTTATGGGAGATCATTATCAAAGAACAGATAGTTCATTTTCTAATTAGTATAGGTTTGGTGAGATTGTGATTTAGGCCACTAAATCTTGTTGTGCACAAATAACTTTTCTCCAGCTATTCGTAAGGCAAATACACATTCTCGACAGAAATCTTTTCAAGAGCATCAAGATTATGATTATGTATTATATTTGTAGATGTAAAAACACTAACAAAATGTAGAGCTTTGTTATTACATAGCAACTCCTATGGTTTTCAGCATTGCTACAATCAAGAGGTTTTATTTGTGTTAGATCTATTGACTGGGTTTTCCAAATCTTCCAACGTGGCAAATTCATGAAATTGGAGCAAGTGTCCACATTTGTAAAGACAGTGATTGCAACTAGATTCAACCCCAAACTAGGCACAGGGAGTCACATTTGGCCGGCTGATTCCATGCACGTTGGGCACCTGTGGTTTGCTTGGTTTTATCATTCAGACACAGATGCCTCTTGGAGCACTGAGTGGTGCTTTCCAACGAAATCTTTCTGCGTAACCCACGACCTCTCTGTGATCTGAACACGAAGGAATCAAGGTACAGAGGGACGTGACATATTAAGAATCAGAAGCTGGGATAAGCCAGAAGGTACCTCATGGGATTAACTTTCTTCTTTTGGTTGGATAAGGTTTTTTACATGCCCTCTTTTCAAACCTCTGCACTTCACCTGTCCACCTGCACGTTCTCTAAGCATTGCAGATATCCAGTTGGTGTGAAGAGGCATCTGTAAAACTGTGCAGGAGTGAGTAATACCTCCGATGTTTATGTACAGAATAGTGTGCCCGTGGCAGGCTGACTTTTGCATACCTGCTGTCTTTTACTAATTAAAATCAAGAAGATTGTACAGTACGACCTTCCAAGTACACAGCGCCTGCTGGACCGATTATCTCCTTTTTGGGATTTCTGATCTGCTGGAAGGCAAGAAAGGAGAGGTGAAGACTAGCAGCATGTTAACAGTGGTGATGTCCTACCACCTGGGACAGACTCTTCAATTGGCCTCTTTAAATGTATTTTTCTAATTCTCAAAATAACGCTTCCAGTAGAGATTTATCGGCCCTTTTTATAGATGAGGAAATTGAGGCTCAGAGAGGTTAACTAATCTGTCAAATTATTCAGAATATGACAGACTAGGATTTGGACCCAGAGCCACTTGTAAGGCCCACTCTACTTCCAGTATCCAGCTGCCTTACAAGCAGGGCATGGCCCAAGAGTCCAGTCTTTTTTGCTTTTGTATGAGAGCATCCTCATCCTACATGGAATTAGTATGTTGGATGTTTGTTTATTTATTCATTTATTAACAACTTTATTGGAGTATAATTGCTTTACAAATGGTGTGTTAGTTTCTGCTTTATAACAAGGTGAATCAGCTATACGTATACAGATATCCCCATATCTCCTCCCTCTTGCGTCTCCCTCCCACCCTCCCTACCCCACCCCTCCCTCTAGGTGGTCACAAAGCACCAAGCTGATCTCCCTGTGCTATGTGGCTGCTTCCCACTAGCTATCTGTTTTACGTTTGGTAGTGTATATATGTCAATGCTACTCTCTCACTTCGTCCCAGCTTACCCTTCCCCCTCCCTGTGTCCTCAAGTCCATTCTCTACGTTTGCGTCTTTATTCCTGTCCTGCCCCTAGGTTCTTCAGAACCTTTTTTTTTTTTTTTTAGATTCCATATATATGTGTTAGCATATAGTATTTGTTTTTCTCTTCCTGACTTACTTCACTCTGTATGACAGTCTCTAGGTCCATCCACCTCAAATTTCGTTTCTTTTTATGGCAGAGTAATATTCCGTAGTATACATGTACCACATCTTCTTTATTCATTCATCTGTTGATGGACACTTAGGTTGCTTCCATGTCCTGGCTATTGTAAATAGTGATGCAATGAACACTGTGGTACATGTCTCTTTTTGAATTACGGTTTTCTCAGGGTATATGCCCAGTAGTGGGATTGCTGGGTCATATGGTAGTTCTATTTGTAGTTTTTTAAGGAAACTCCATACTGTTCTCTATAGTGGCTGTATCAATTTACTTTCCTAACAACAGTGCAAGCGGGTTCCCTTTTCTCCACACCCTCTCCAGCATTTATTGTTTGTAGATTTTTTGATGATGGCCATTCTGACTGGTGTGAGGTGATACCTCATTGTAGTTTTGATTTGCATTTCTCTAATGATTAGTGATGTTGAGCATCCTTTCATGTGTTTGTTGATCTGTATATCTTCTTTGGAGAAATGTCTATTTAGGTCTTCTGCCCATTTTTAGATTGGGTTGTTTGTTATTTTGATATTGAGCTGCATGAGCTGCTTGTAAATTTTGGAGATTAATCCTTTTTCCATTGATTTGTTTGCAAATATTTTCTTCCATTCTGAGGGTTGTCTTTTCTTCTTGTTTATGGTTTCCTTTGCTGTGCAAAAGCTTTTAAGTTTCATTAGGTCCCATTTGTTTGTTTTTATTTCCATTTCTCTAGGAGGTGGGTCAGAAAGGATCTTGCTGTGATTTATGTCATAGAGTGTTCTGCCTATGTTTTCCTCTAAGAATTTTATAGTGTCTGGCCTTACAATTAGGTCTTTAATCCATTTTGAGTTTACTTTTGTGTATGGTGTTAGGGAGTGTTCTAATTTCCTTCTTTTACATGTAGCTGTCCAGTTTCCCCAGCACCACTTATTGAAGAGGCTGGCTTTTCTTCATTGTATATCCTTGCCTCCTTTATCAAAGATAAGGTGGCCATATGTGCGTGGGTTTATCTCTGGGCTTTATATCTTGCTCCATTGGTCTATATTTCTGTTTTTGTGCCAATACCATACTATCTTGATTACTGTAGCTTTGTAGTATAGTCTGAAGTCAGGGAGCCTGATTCCTCCAGCTCCATTTTTCATCCTCAAGATTTCTTTGGCTATTCGGGGTCTTTTGTGTTTCCATTACAAATTGTGAAATTTTTTGTTCTAGTTCTGGGAAAACTGCCATTGGTAGTTTGATAGGGATTGCATTGAATCTGTAGATTGCTTTGGGTAGTATAGTCATTTTCATGATGTTGATTCTTCCAATCCAAGAACATGGTATATCTCTCCATCTGTTTCTATCATCGTTAATTTCTTTCATCAGTGTCTTATAGTTTTCTGCATACAGGTCGTTAGTCTCCTTAGGTAGGTTTATTCCTAGGTATTTTATTCTTTTTGTTGCAATAATGGGAGTGTTTCCCTAATTTCTCTTTCATAGTTTTCATCAATGGTGTATAGGAATGCAAGAGATTTCTGTGCATTAATTTTGTATCCTGCTGCTTTACCAAATTCATTGATTAGCTCTAGCAGTTTTCTGGTACCATCTTTAGGATTCTCTAGGTATAGTATATCATGTCATCTGCAAACAGTGACAGCTTTACTTCTTCTTTTCCGATTTGGATTCCTTTTATTTCATTTTCTTCTCTGATTGCTGTGGCTAAAACTTCCAAAACTATGTTGAATAATAGTGGTGAGAATGGGCAACCTTGTCTTGTTCCTGATCTTAGTGGAAATGGTTCCAGTGTTTCACCATTGAGAACGATGTTAGCTGTGGGTTTGTCATATATGGCCTTTATTATGTTAAGGTAAGTTCCCTCTATGCCTACTTTCTGGAGCGTTTTTATCATAAATGGGTGTTGAATTTTGTGGATGTTTATTTAAAATTATAGTCACAGGGACTTCCCTGGTGGTCCAGTGGGTAAGACTCCATGCTTCCAATGCAGGGGACTGGGGTTCAATTCCTGGTTGGGGAACTATATCTGTCATGCATGCCACAACTAAGTGTTTGCATGACACAGCTAAGAAGTCCACATGCCACAACAAAGATCCCCTGTGCCACAGCTAAGGCCCGGTGCAGCCAAAATAAATAAATGAATAAATATTTTTTTGAAAAATTGTAGTCATAGGCTGAGCATTATGACACCAGCAAGTCATAGAAGTTTTCCAGAGATATTTCCTTGATTAAGTATTTGCACCACTTTTGAACACACTGAGCAGGCAAGGTTGGGGCTGACTGTTGTAGAGGGAAAGAAGGGTTGGGCTTGTCTAGGTAATTAACCCATTTCTTACAGCAAGACAGTCTCTGAGTCTCCAGTTTTGAGGCAGAGAGGAGCGATTGTGGTGAATCCCCAGAGAGAGATTGATGGACGTTCTCTGTATACCTGCCACTGCTGAAACGCTTTGGTGGGGGCTGCAGTGGAGACACAGGGCAGCCAGGCTGATGCCCCAGGGGAATATCTTCTGCAGCCTGACCTCAGGCATCCTCCCTGTGGAAATTCCTCACATCACACTTCTTGCATTCATGCCAAACAGTACTGATTTCGTCTCACTTTTTCCCCAGGATGATGTGAATAAAATCAGAAGTGGGAGACAGAAGAAACTGGTCTTTCATCCAGAATTAATAAACCAAGATATTTTAGATTTATTTCCCAAGAATGTGAATTTCTGCGGTCCGTCTCTCAGACTGCATAAACAGAATTTGTGCTTGAATTTGTTAGAGTCCACAATTTCCAAATCCTGTTGTAGGGCTTTAAGTAGAGGAGATGCCCAGGTTTAATATGCTATGAAACACGGTGGTGGGCTTAACTTTAACTTTATTCCAAGGCAACTGATTAGTTTATGCCTTTCCTTTCCTGCTACAACCTTGAAAGTCAGAATCCCTGGGCAACACCAGGAGGAGTAATGAAGACCTCAGTGTCAACCTTCTCTGGATGGCCAATGCGATCTTGCAAATGGCAAAAATAGACTGGAAAGCAGATGTTCAGTCTCATATACTCTATTGACAAATAGGAAAGATAGGGAAGAAGGGCATTGGGAGGGAAATGACCAAAAAGAACTTCCCAGACAATCCGGAGGGAGGACCAAGCTGACACATCTATGTAACACCTTTTACATTTGCCAAACGCTTTCATAGCTACCCTCTCGTTGGCCATTCTGACTACACTGGGTGCTGGGCAAATGGTTCTGTTCTTCCCGTTGAAGAGAGGGATGAGATATCTAAGGCAACCCCTTGGGAAATTCTCAGGAGAGCTAGAGATGGAATCCACAGAGAAGTCCTGCCCAAGATCCCATAGGAAGCCTCTGGGATCTCTTGTTCATGCCTTTTTTTTTCCCCCCTCTTAGGCAGATCATACTGCATCTCTGAAAAGTCCAGGGAAGCCTAAACTTTTATATTTAGAGTTTTAAACTTGGGAGGAGGCTTGGAATTTATTTCGTCCATCTTTTCAGTTTGGAGATGAAGACGATGAGAGCCAGTGAGATATGACTTGCACAGGGTTGGGTAATTCTGTGGCTCTGGCTAAACTATAAGATACCTGGTGTGAATTTACAGAAATGCACCACGGGAGAACGCAGCCTTTGGGCACCTGGCTCGGCAAGCTGAGGTCTGTGCAGAGGAAGAGATGCCCTTCTTTGAGGTGGACACAGAGCCAGGCCAGCGCATGGCTTGGAGGGCTGAGCCCAGGCTGGGTATGAGATCCCGATCCCCTGTTTGCGATGCACTAACTGTGCACTATATGAAGTAGCTCTGCACGGTTTTCCCAGTTCATTTGAAACAGATGTGGATGGAAAACATGACTGAGTGAGGGAGTAAGCTTTCCATTAGGTAGATGAGGTTGTCCATATGCCTACTAATTGCCCTCATTTGACATAAATCAAGCAGACCTGGGGGATAAGGGGTGAATCTTTCTTTTCTTTCTTGCGGTTATGGGCATGAATAACTAAGATGAAACCAGACCTGCGTGGGCTGGTTTGACGGATGATGGGCATTTTCAGAATTGTAGCAAAGAAAAAAGAGTTAAGGTCTGGCAAATTTCACCATGAGTGGTTAGTGAACTGGATGTGAAAAGAAAAGAGAAAACCCCACCTTCTCTGGTATTAAAAAAAAAAAAGTGTTCAAGCAAGACAGGGCTGGGTGGTTTGAAGACCCATTTTCAAGCTTGCATCAATACAAAAGGACATTTCCTCTGGCAGCCAGAATTTGAATGGACAAAGTTAGGTTTGTGTCAGCCATTAATGCTTAAAGCTTGTAAACACAACGTCCCCCCCCCGCCCCCGCAACCCATTACTACAAGCGTACTTTACTAATACGGCATTTTGTATTGGAAGGTAAATGTTACTATAACATTGGCAAGTAGTGAATAAGTCTGGTAGTGCAAATAGCCCTATGTGACAGTGACTAGATCCTTCTTGTAAAGGACTGAGTAACTTAAAGTTCCCCTTTGTATAACTAAGTACAGTGGTAAAGTAAATAATGATTTGCAGGTATGTGTTTAATGTGCATCTCCCGCCACTCTCTTGGAGTCAATCCAGCACACTGGCTAAGGGTGGACACTTTGAGGTCTGGTTTCAGATTCCACTTTTGTCACTTAGTAGCTGCATGACATTAGTTAAGTTACTCAATCTCTCTGTGCTTCCTTCTGCAGCTGAAAAAATGGTGATCACCGTAGGGCATATCTCATCAGGCTGTATATTGGGTGTATTAAATGAGGTAAACTATGTGATTGCACCGTGCCCAGAACATGGAAGCCCTCGATCAGTATTGGCTGCCACGGTTGATGGATAGTAAAGGACTGCTTCTCTCTTATTCCTTGTGTTACTCTGAGAGCTTGGGCCACATAGACAAACAACAAATATCGGTTGAATAAATTAATGGTCCTATTTCTTCATGGCTCCCGTGCAGTGAAGCCTCAGATTGCCAGTGATGCTGTGTGTGAAATTAGTTCCCATGTGGCTGGGCCTTTTCAGTCTGGCGTATCTCTTCTGCCACACGTTGTTTACCTCCGGAGTGATCTGCTCTTTCATAAAGACGGTAGAGTCTATAGGAGGCTTGAGCTCTGGCTCTTAGCTTATGAAACATTGACAGCTGACGTTTAGAAGCATTTCAAAATACAGTATCCAAATCATATGTAGGGAAAAGGCGGTGCAGCTTGGGGTGATGAGACGTGCCTGGAGGACCAGGCCCCAAGCTTCTGGCTTCCGGTCTCCAGATGATCAGTGATGTCGCTTCACCTGCTGAAACAGACCGTTGTTTTAATAAAATGAAAGGGTTAGCGTCCAGGATCTTCAAGATCTTTTCCTGCTTTTCCAATTTATGATAGTAAGATTTTAGTTATTTTTGTTAATTCCTTAAATTCATCGATACAGATACAAACTTATATTGGATTGGCCAAAAAGTTCGTTAGGGTTTTTCCATAAGATCTTAATGTAATAGAAGCAGAGTCGGTTTCTGGAATTAGTGTTTCTTCATATTCTAAGGAATCTTACTCTTCAAAGGAATCCTTCCATGAATATTTCCTGTAAATCAAGAATCTTTTCTAATGCAAATCATTATCTTCTGGTGTCTCTGCTTTGAAATTTTGCATGTATGTTTTCTTAAAATAAGGCACATTGAAATTTTTTCAAGTTATAGCTAACACTATTGGGTGAGTGTACACAGGCCCAGTGTAGGAAACTAAGTATTTTGGGGTCTACGTTTTTAAAAAAAACACCGTCTTGTTTCCTGCCACCCAATCGTGTTCTACTCAGTGGTTAGTCCAATTTCCGAAACCAATTAGCCTAAATTTTTAGGAGTTGTTCCACAGATTGTTCAAACTTCCAATTCATCCTGACTTATAAGAGATAACAAACAAAGATCATTATTTAAAGCCACTATTATCAATGATCTGAGGGCAGATATTAGAAAAAAACTGAATAGAATGCTTGTCTTGTCCCGTGGTCCGTATGACCTCTGATTAAGTTAATCATATTTCTGTGTCTAATATGGAGAGCCTGACACAAGGTCTTGATTGACAAAATCTATTTCCTCCTCCTATTTACTCAGGCCTCTTGGAAGCTTGGGGTTTCTGATTAAATTAAGCTATTTTTGTAACCTGCAGAAGATCCCATATGGTCAATCTCAAGTTCCCAGTGCTTCCAGTGCTTTCCCTAGATGTTTGTTTTGCTTAGGACAAACAGGATGCTGTTTGTGGGTTTGCTGTTTGACCTTCTCATATGGAAAGGTTTTAAGTGTTTTCCCTTTCAGCTGATCACTTTAACAGTTAAATTTACTGATTGCTAAGCACTTCATTGGATTCTCTCATTTATCCTTCACAGCAGCCTGACGAAGTAAGGACTACTATTCGTCCCGTTTGCCTTTTCTGATATAAGCCACAGGGGAGCTAAATAACTTTCCCACACAGCTAGTAAGTGGTTGAGCCGGTCTGCAGTTCAGCTTTATTTGTCTCCAGAACCCTTGCCTAAGCCTTACATTAGGCTGCCCTTTGCCAAAACCTATCTTGACAGAGATTGCCTGCTGAACATATTCTATTTTAATATCGGAAATGGCTTATTGATGTTCTCAGCATCCAGATTGCTCAGGCTGCAAAGTCTGTTTGGACGTTTATTAAGAGAGTGAGGCCTTGGGTTTCCCTGGTGGCGCAGTGGTTGGGAGTCTGCCTGCCGATGCAGGGGACACGGGTTCGTGCCCCGGTCCGGGAAGGTCCCACATGCCGCGGAGCGGCTGGGCCCGTGAGCCATGGCCGCTGAGCCTGCGCGTCCGGAGCCTGTGCTCCGCAACGGGAGAGGCCACAACGGTGAGAGGCCCGCATACCGCAAAAAAAACAACAACAAAAAAAACAACAAAAAAAAAACTAAAGAGAGTGAGGCCACGTTAATGATCTTCTGTGAATTTTCCTTCGGCTTATCTTCGGAGAAGTTGGAATGAGCTCAGTCAGGGAAGGAGAGAAGAGAGCCGTGTGAAAGTCAAGTGGCTTTGTGTCCAACACGTGTGTGTGTGTAGCCCTGTGCCGAGGGCTTAGGCCACGGTTGTCCGCTCGTTTCCAGCTGTTGTTCCTGGTGTGTAATCATGGTGCCAGGGGGCAGGGTCCAGGAGAGCATCGCACCTCACTGACACGGGTACTGCAGCCGGCCCAGGGACTCAGCCCCCCACCCCTTGGTCTGTCCCAACCAGTGTCCTTAACTTTAAATTTGTAAGACCGAGAGTTGAGTTTGTACTTCTTTCCTTCCCCAAATTCCTCTGGGCTCCTTATGCAGTTTGGTCCACTTTCTTCATAGTGACCAATTTTACATTGTGGCCCTTCCCAATCCCAAGAAAACGGCTTGCTACTCAGTAGACATTTAAATACCTAAGAGATACCTTTATACCATCAAGAAATATTAATTTATTTTAAATAAAATGTTGAAGGGAAAACCTTACTACCTTACCATTTACCTCAGAGATACTGTAACTGTACAGAAGTAAATGCTGAAACTCAAGTATATTCAGGGTCCCCAGGGAGCACGAGAAAGGGCTACTTGGCCAAATCTGGCGTATTCAGAGAAGGTTTTCTGGAAGGATGATTCCTGATGTGGAGTCTTGAAGAATGAGTAGAATTTAACCAGGTAGAGAAAGGTGGAAAGAGTTTTTAGGTAACAGCACAGTGTGAACCAAGGAAAAGAGGGAAAAACTGATGGTTTGTAAAGAAAAATCAAAGTAGATTAATATCACTAAAGCATGGTGTATAAAGTAGTGAATGGCAGAAGGGAGGTTTGAACACATAGCCAGAAGCCCTGATATGGAGACATAGATGGGGGTAGATAATCATGTCACAAGTGCTGTGTGAAAGAATCGAAGTGATGACCACCTTACTTCCTTGAAATCATTGCTGAGAGGCCACCCTTGCAATGAGGTCTATCTTGACCAATCTATTTTAAATTGCAGCTCTCATGTTAATGCTTTACTTGTTATTCACTGTTTGTCTCTCCCCATCAGAATGTAAACTCCATGAAAACAGAATTCTTTGTTTTGTACACTGGTTTATCCTTAATGCTTAGTAAGGATAATGTACCCTAATGTCTCTCAATAGTTATGGAAGGAAGGATAAAAGTTTCCCAAGGTAGTATACCCAAGCCAAAAGGTGGGAGCAGCCCAAATGTCTGTTGATGGATGGATAAGTGAGATGTGGTACACACACACAGTGGAATGTTATTCAGTCTTAAAAGGGAAGGAAATTCTGACACATGCTGTCATGCGGATGACCCTTGAAGACATAATGCTAACTGAAAATAAGCTACTTGCAAAGGGACAGATACTGTATGATTCCACTTACATGAGGTACCTAGAGTAATCAAATTCATGAGACAGAAAGTAGGATGGTGGTTGCCAGGGGCTGGGGGGGAAGAGATGGACGGTGGTGATGGTTGTGCACAGTGTGAATGTACTTAATGCCACAGAACCATACACTTAAAATGGTTACAACGGTACATTTTATTTTATGCGTATTTTACCACACACACAAAACATTTCCAAAGTTTGTAGAGATACTAAATAAGATAAGGATGGGGAACGTCTGTTGGATTAACCAACACAGAAACCATCGGTGAGATCAGGTTCAGTGGGATTTGGGATTAGAGGCTGGTTTGCTGTGGGTTGAGGAGTGATTGAGAAGCTGGGGGGGATGAAGCTACAGGACCCTTCTTAATAAAGGATGAGTGAGATTTGAGAATGTTTTCAGGCTGGGAGGAGTAGTGGCCATTGTGTGAGTGTGTATGTGTGTGTATATTTGTGTGTGTTGCAGACAGAATCGACACAGGGGGGAGGCCATTTGGAGATACAGCTATTAAATAATAAATAATAATACAAAAGGTGGGTTGGGAGAAGTGAGGAAGGACACTGAAGCAAGTCCACCCATATGTAGGAACAATATCTGAAACTTTCCAAATAGATAAAGATGTGGTGCATGGGAGATTTGGAGCAAATATCGTAGTGGCTTTGGATGACTCACACAGTCTGCATCGTTCAGACTGGTGTCTGTCAGATCCCAGGAACTGCTTTTAAGACAAAGCTTTACTGAACTGTGAAGAGAGGTTGGTGGTTTAGGGCAGTTAGGATCACAGGCTCTAGGGCAGTTGCCATAGTGAAAAGCATTGATAGAAGGAAATAAACTGATGAACATTTTTTTAGTGTATTATATTTGTGAGAGCCTCTGAATTAGAATATTTGGCTCTAACAAATACGTTGTATGCAAAGTATTCAGGCAAATCAGGCGAGATTTAAAATGACCCAGGATTATGTACTAGAGCTCTATCACACATTCCACAACGCAAGCAAACTCAATTTAATATATCTTCATTGACTTCCTATAAGGCCCCATGGTATGAAAGGCACACAAAATGTATATTTACAAATATCTATTGAAAAGTGATTGTACATACTATTGTGAGATCACTATTTGGTTTGCTAGTTAGTATTTGCATAGCGAATATCAGCATAGCAATTGTCATCTAGGCAAATAAATAGGTATTACTCATGACAGAATGGCAGGTTTTCTCAAGAGCTGTGAGTGGGTTTTAAAGTATCACTGGAAGATGGAAACTTTTACTGAGACACAAAAGTGTTTATATGAATTAAAGATTGTTTCATAAAAATATATAATTCACTTAAAGTCATATGGTCCACCTAGAGTATGAACAGTTAGTTGTAGAGAAGGCCTCATCAGGCAGAGCTTAGGATTGACATATGGTGTGGATTTTTATTTTGGGGACCAGAAAATCTGAGGTTAATTTTGGCAGATTCTTGAGGGTCAAATAGGCTAAGCTCTGAAGAGAAGGGCTGTGGTTTATTCAGTGGTGAGGCCAGATTTAGGAAGCTGAGAAAGTAAACATTACAGGAAGCAGCTAGTTGCAGAAATCAAGGTTAGACAAGGTCAAGGACTTCGGAGAAATGTAACTTGACACAATGACATTACCCTCAGAAGGCAGATGTGTGCCTGATTTGGGGAGGAGAGGGTTTGGTCTCCCGTTTTTTAGAGTTGGAGGTTGTTCCCTAGGTATGGTGGTGCGAGGGCACATGTGATGACGATGATGACAATCACATTACTGATAACAGCTGCTGTTTGTTGGGTCTCTACTATGTCCCAGAGGCACTGTTAGTTCAACCATTGTTTTTAGTACCTAGTATGAACCTAATGCTGGAGAAACAATGAGCAGAAGAGGCAAAGTCTTTGTTCTCATGAAGCTTATGTTTAAGTGAAGGGAGACAATAAATATATGAGCAAATATATAGGAAGCTGGAGGGTGATAAGCACTTTGGAAAATGGAAGAAGCGGAGTGAACAGAAGAGGGCTGGGAAAAAGGTAAAAATTTGCTCAGGAAAGGCTTGGCATTTTGAACAGAGATACAATATTAATATGGGAACAAGCCAGGCAAATTTGGGGAAGAATGTTTTTGTTCTTTTTTTAAAAAAATATTTATTTATTTAGGCTGCACTGGGTCTTAGTTGCAGCACATGGGATCCTTGTTGCGGCATGCAGGATCTTTTAGTTGCGACATGCGGACTTCTTAGTTGGGGCATGCATGCAGGATCTAGATCCCCAACCAGGGATTGAACCCGTGGTCCCTGCATTGGGAGCGTGGAGTCTTACCCACTGGACCACCAGGGAAGTCCCTGGGGAAGAATGTTTTGAACAAAGGGAAGAGCGGGGCATAAAGTCCCTGTGGTAAGGAATTGCTCGGCAAGTACAAGGCACAGCAATGGGGCAGAGCAGTTGCTGTTGAGCGCTAGATCATACAGAGCCTCGCATATGGTCATTTTAAAGGATTTGCCTTTTAATCTAGTGAAGTGGGAGCCACCAGAAGCTTCTCTTAGCACTCTGAAGTTTTAGCTATATTTTCCTCATCACACATATATGAGATTGGTAGTATTATTATCCCCTTTTTACTTTAATGAGGAAGCTGAGATGGAGAGAGCTTAATTGACTTGCCCAAAATCAGCTTTGAAGTTTTGGAATGAGGATTTTACGCAGGTGGTCTGATTTTAGAGCGTATACAGGCTACATAGGAGGGACTACAAAGAGATGGAAGAAAAATCTGGAGGGCGACGGATGTGTTCATTACCTTGATTGTCGTGATGGTCTCGTGAGTGCACGTGTATGTTAAAACTCATCAAACTGAACACTTTCAATATGTACCATTTACTGTGTGTCAATTATACCTCAGTAAAGTTATAAAGAAAAATGTTTTCAAAATACTAGGGGAGGCCTTGAGGAATTTTTAAAGCAAAGACGTGACATTCATATTTTGTGAGGGATGCATTGGAGATCAGTTAGAGAACCATCACGAAAATCCAGGAAAAAGCTGGTAAGGAACCGAACTATGGTGATGTAGAGAGGAAGGAGGAGAGGAACTCGACTGTAAAGGTGACAAGACCTGGGGACTATTTAAAATAAGGAGGGAGAGAAAGAAGAAGCCTGGGACGACTGCCAATTTGTGGGCTTGGCCAGGAGTGCCATTAACTGTGGTGGCCATTAACCAAAGTGTAGAATTCTGGGGGAGCAGCAGGTTCTGGGGAAAGATGATGTAGTTATAGACATGCTGAGATTGAGGTGCCTGTGGAATGTCCGGGTTAATAGACAGTTTAACATAGGGAGACTTCTGGTTTAGAAACAGGGACGTGGGGAGTCAGTGTGTGAGAGGTTATTGAAGCCATAGGCACAGATGACATAATCCAGGGATGAGAAGGGAGTGAAAGATAAAACTCTGGGGGATACCAATATTTAAAATGAGATTAAAAACTGTTTGGCATGTATTTTGTCCTGTGCCTCCTTTCATGCTCATGGGAAACACCGCTCATCAAGATCAACACTCTTGGAAATCTCTCAGCACCGTGTTCTTAGAACCCGCTGCAACTGATCACTGTCAATAAGGAAGATGAATTCTCCTTTCCATCCCTGATTTAAGCAATGAATGTGAAGCCATTAAGGAGATGAAGGGGTGTGTCTTGGAAGCCAAGAAAAATTCAAGAAAAAGGAAGTAGTCGGCATAGACCTTAATCTTATAAGGACTGAAGCACATTCATTGGATTTAGCCATTAGAAGGTTAATAATGACCTTGCTGAGGGCTGTTTCAGTGGCTCGAGAGGGCAGAAGCCAGATGCGGGTGGATCCAGGCATGTAAGCGAGGACGGCTCTTCCCAGAAGCTCAGCTCTGAAGGAAAGAAGTAGGCATTTTGAAGAAAGGAAGGAAGGAAAGGAAAGAAGTAGGCATATTGAAATACCATATATTATTTTTGTAAATTTCTTCCCAAACCTAAGAGTTGTGTTAGTTTTTGTAGAGTGTCACATTTGTTTCTTAAATATAGGAAGATCTTGGGAATCTCTTTGCTAGGAGACTTTGGAGCACAGGGCAGATGCCCTTGTTTCTGGGCCACATCCTGCCCTGAGGTCTCTCAGAGTGATGGAGCCACTGAGGATGGTTTCCCAAGTGCTGTTCTACCATCCTGTGCCCGCCCCCAGACCATACTGGAATAAAAAGAGGTGCGCACAGTGCAAAGAAAAGTGGGAAAACTAAGGGTACCACCCTATAAGGCACTCCTTTATCCTGAGACTGTCTTTTCTCCTATATTTGGGTTGAAATATCTTTACTTAGTATTAGTAGGTGGTATTTTTTTCTTTCAAATGTTCTTAGCAAAATAAATAAGTTGGCAACTCTCTGTCAATTGCTCCATTTTTTCTCAATGATTTTAATTTCTTATGAACAGCTATCTTTTTTTTTTAACATCTTTATTGGGGTATAATTGCTTTACAATGGTGTGTTAGTTTCTGCTTTATAACAAAGTGAATCAGTTATACATATACATATGTTCCCATATCTCTTCCCTCTTGCTTCTCCCTCCCTCCCACCCTCCCTATCCCACCCCTCCAGGCGGTCACAAAGCACCGAGCTGATCTCCCTGTGCTATGCGGCTGCTTCCCACTAGCGATCTACCTTACGTTTGGTAGTGTATATACGTCCATGCCTCTCTCTCGCTTTGTCTCAGCTCACCCTTCCCCCTTCCCATATCCTCAAGTCCGTTCTCTAGTAGGTCTGTGTCTTTATTCCTGTCTTACCCCTACATTCTTCATGACATTTTTTTTCTTAAATTCCATATATATGTGTTAGCATACGGTATTTGTCTTTCTCTTTCTGACTTACTTCACTCTGTATGACAGACTCTAGGTCTATCCACCTCATTACAAATAGCTCAATTTCGTTTCTTTTCATGGCTGAGTAATATTCCATTGTATATATGTGCCACATCTTCTTTATCCACTCATCCGATGATGGGCACTTAGGTTGTCTCCATCTCCGGGCTATTGTAAATAGAGCTGCAGTGAACATTTTGGTACATGACTCTTTTTGAATTATGGTTTTCTCAGGGTATATGCCCAGTAGTGGGATTGCTGGGTCATATGGTAGTTCTATTTGTAGTTTTTTAAGGAACCTCCATACTGCTCTCCATAGTGGCTGTACCAATTCACATTCCCACCAGCAGTGCAAGAGTGTTCCCTTTTCTCCACACTCTCTCCAGCATTTATTGTTTCTAGATTTTTTGATGATGGTCATTCTGACTGGCGTGAGATGATACCTCATTGTAGTTTTGATTTGCATTTCTCTAATGATTAATGATGTTGAGCATTCTTTTAGTGTTTGTTGGCAGTCTGTATATCTTCTTTGGAGAAATGTCTATTTAGGTCTTCTGCCCATTTTTGGATTGGGTTGTTTGTTATTTTGACATTGAGCTGCATGAGCTGCTTGTAAATTTTGGAAATTAATCCTTTGTCAGTTACTTCATTTGCAAATATTTTCTCCCATTCTGAGGGTTGTCTTTTGGTCTTGTTTATGGTTTCCTTTGCTGTGAAAAAGCTTTGAAGTTTCATTAGGTCCCATTTGTTTATTTTTGTTTTTATTTCCATTTCTCTAGGAGGTGGGTCAAGAGGGATCTTGCTGTGATTTATGTCATAGAGTGTTCTGCCTATGTTTTCCTCTAAGAGTTTGATAGTTTCTGGCCTTACATTTAGGTCTTTAATCCATTTTGAGCTTATTTTTGTGTATGGTGTTAGGGAGTGTTCTAATCTCATACTTTTACATGTACCTGTCCAGTTTTCCCAGCACCACTTATTGAAGAGACTGTCCTTTCTCCACTGTACATTCCTGCCTCCTTTATCAAAGATAAGGTGACCATATGTGCGTGGGTTTATCTCTGGGCTTTCTATCCTGTTCCATTGATCTATCTTTCTGTTTTTGTGCCAGTACCATACTATCTTGATTACTGTAGCTTTGTAGTATAGTCTGAAGTCAGGGAGCCTGATTCCTCCAGCTCCGTTTTTCTTTCTCAAGATTGCTTTGGCTATTCAGGGACTTTTGTGTTTCCATACAGATTGTGAAATTTTTTGTTCTAGTTCTGTGAAAAATGCCATTGGTAGTTTGATAGGGATTGCATTGAATCTGTAGATTGCTTTGGGTAGTAGAGTCATTTTCACAATGTTGATTCTTCCAATCCAAGAACATGGTATATCTCTCCATCTATTTGTATCATCTTTAATTTCTTTCATCAGTGTCTTATAATTTTCTACATACAGGTCTTTTGTCTCCTTCGGTAGGTTTATACCTAGATATTTTATTCTTTTTGTTGCAGTGGTAAATGGGGGTGTTTTCTTGATTTCACTTTCAGATTTTTCATCATTAGTGTATAGGAATGCCAGAGATTTCTGTGCATTAATTTTGTATCCTGCAACTTTACCACATTCATTGATTAGCTCTAGTAGTTTTCTTGTAGCATCTTTAGGACTCTCTATGTATAGTATCATGTCATCTGCAAACAGTGACAGCTTTACCTCTTCTTTTCCGAATTGGATTGCTTTTATTTCCTTTTCTTCTCTGATTGCTGTGGCTAAAACTTCCAAACCTATGTTGAATAAGAGTGGTGAGAGTGGGCAACCTTGTCTTGTTCCTGATCTTAGTGGAAATGCTTTCAGTTTTTCACCATTGAGGATGATGTTGGCTGTTGAACAACTATCTTTAAAAAAACAACAACAACAAAAAAAAACTTTTTATCTTTTCTGAGCCAGACTTAATTTGAACAAAGTGAACTAACTGGGATAATGAGATTATTGTTTGTCCTTGGGAGCTACAGACCTGTTGGTCTAACCCCTCAGAATTTCCAAATAAAGGACGTGAGATGATCTGCTGAAATTAAACTTCAAAATCTGTTGTAATAGAGAAATGTACAAAGTCACCTGAAAGCTACAGAATGGCTCCCCTGCAAGCCAGATGACTTGAATGTGATTAAAAGTATTAATATATCTAATGGAAGAATGTGTTGCTAAACAATGAGGTTGATTAACCATGGGAAAACAGAAAAGACACTGGGACAAAGCTGGTGGTGCCTCTCTGAGCCCTGATTAGCTGAAATGGAACCTTGGCAAAAGGATGCCTTTGGATTCTTGGGTTGCACTGGCAGAGACCAGATGGGCGCGTTGGATCAGGGAGGCCGGGCTGGATGTCAGCCCTTACATTTACTGCTTCCAACTCGCCTTCATCTCTATCCACCCTCATTCTTTTTTTATTTTTATTTTTTTTGGCTTCCCAAGAAGGAAAAGAATGTTATCATGCTGGAGGTAAAATGTTGTTTTTCACACAGACTGAAAATTCATGTCCCTGTGTGGATCTTTTCTCGATAGAAATTCATAAACTAGCATTCTGGATTTATCCCTCAGTCTCAGCTATGGGAGAAGGATTCTTTAATGTGCTGACAAAGCCTCGTTTCTGAGCCTGCGGGGTTGAGGGCTGATTGAGACCTTGTGATATTAGCCAGCAGGACTCTGAGCTGTGACTTTCTCCAGGTGGGAACAAACTTTGCTGTTGCCATTGTTTTTTTAGTCTTTTTTTCCCCTCCAGCTTTATTGAGGAAAACTTGACAAATATAATTGTATATACTTAAAGTGTAAAATGTGATGATTTGATATACAGATCCACTGTGGAATGATTACCAAGATCAAGATAATTAACACATTCATCACCTCACATAGTTAAATTTTTTTTTTATGGTGAGAATGCTTGAAATCTATTCTCAGCAACTTTAAAGTATACAATGCTGTATTATTAGCTAGAGTGACCATGCTGTATGTTAGATCCTCAAAACTTATTCTTCTTATAACTGAAAGTTTGTCCTTTGAACTACACCCACCCCCCCCGCATTTCCATTTTCCCCTTCCCTAGGCCCTGGCAACCAACCACCATTCTACTCTCTGTTTCCATGAAACTGGATTTTTTTTTTTAATATTCCACATGTCAGGGATGCCATACAGTAGTTGTCTTTCTCTGTCTGGCTTATTTCACTTGCATAATGCCCTCCGGGTTCATCCATATTACCACAAATGGCACATTTCCTTCTTTTTATGGCTGAATAATATTCCATTGTGTATATGTACCACAGTTTATTGATTCATCCATCAAAGGACACTTAGGTTGTTTCCGTATCTTGGTTATTGTAAGTAATGCTGCAATGAACACGGGGGTGCAGATAGCTCTGTGAGATACTGATTAAGAGAATACTCACACACTGTTGGTGGGAATATAAATTGGTGTTGCCACTAATGGAAAACAATATGGCAGTTCCTCGAAAAAATTAAAAATAGAGATACCATATGATGCAGCAATCCCACTCCTGGGTATACAACCGAAGGAAACATCGCCACTATTTTGGACCACGTTGTGACATGCCATAATTTTTCCTTTAAAGTTTTCCCCAAATAACTCTTTTGAAAAAAACACCAAATTAATAACATGTTTATTGACCAGATATTCCAGAAAACTGTGTTAAAGAGTAACATTTGCTATTTTCACCATGCAATTTTGAGTCAGTTCAACATTATTTTTTGTTTGTGTCTTACAGGGAGTAGCTCCAAACTTTTGTAAATTTTTTATTCACAAAATTGTACTCGTGATTTTGGATCATCCTGTGATTGATAGACCCCAAGCCAGTTCCCCCTTCTTTGTCCTTAATTCTGGTCTGATGGATTATTTGTCTTGCAGATCTTGAAAGAAGTGGGTAGAAAAAGGTTTAATCATAACAAGATAGTTTCCTAGCTTCCCAATTCTGACCACAAACAAAATGTTCTGTTTTAAGCTTTTGCTATGAAAAATTACATGTGGTTCTCCTCATGGTTTGCAAATTATTTCACTCCTCAGACTCAAGGCTATTGATGCGACAGTGAGCATCTGGGGGAAAATGAAAAGAAAAACTTTAGTCACTTGAATGTTGGATGTACAGTTTGAGAATTTCGTAAATTGGTAAACATTCTGATTTGAGTCATTTGAGTTTTCCTCTACTTCTTTCATCTGCTCCTTTGTCACTATGTAAATAGAGCCCTACAGAGGTCTGTACGAAGAAATTACAAAGAAATAATTCTTTGCCCATATCCTTTTTTTTTACTTAAAGATTTTTTGATGTGGGCCATTTTTAAAGTCTTTATTGAATTTGTTACAATATTGCTTCTGTTTTATGTTTTGGTTTTTTGGCCCTGAGGCGTGTGGGATCTTAGCTCCCTGACCAGGGATCGAACCCGCATCCCCTGCATTGGAAGGCGAAGTCTTAACCACTGGACCACCAGGGAAGTCTCTGACTAAACCCTTTTCTTCTGCATTTGATCAGATGCCCTCTGTGCTTGGCTCTGGGTGGCACATGATGGGTGTGGACGGGCTTCTTAGAGGAGCAGTGGGATTAAGCTGGGGATCTTTGGTTGTTGCTTGAGTGGTTTTACTCAGAATCTTCTCTTTTGATGACAACTTTTTTGTTGTTGTTGTCATATGATGTATTTAGAAATGAAAATATGATGAAAGATTAACTTGTTGAACATCTACTCTTGTCCCAGATAAGGGTCATGATCCTTGTGTTCCCCATTGACATAGGAAAGATTGGCTGGTAATTTCTGTTCCCTTTCCTCCCTTTTGTATGACTTGAGACACCTGATTATTAATGTCATTGCAGTTAAGGGAAAAAGTCCTGTTTCCATGGAAATGGCATTAGGAAGTAGCTCTGGGAGCTAAACATCTCCTCCTCACGAGATAACATTTTGTTTTCTTTTGTACATCTTGAAAACAACAGCACCCTTAACTAACAACATGCATAAATAGATGCTTCGATAAATAAAATAGAAACATATAAGAAGTGTTTCGTCAGAGTTTTTATCAGATCTGTAATAACAAAGTAGCGAGGTCATTTAGGAATGGGGAATAGACTCCCAGGAGAAGTCCTAAAAGCCTTAACATTATGCACAAGATAAGACTTTTCGAGGAAATTAAAACAGAGGAAGTGATATACTATCAACATCTTTCATAAAGCTGTATGGTCAATAGCAGAGGTCAGTAGTGATATATCAAGAATTCTTGAACCCTAAACGGTATTTTTTAAGGGGACAAAGCTTTAGAAAGTCTTTCCTCATTCTTAGCTGACTTCTTCATTAAGAAAGGGTTGTTGATGATTTTGCCTTATATTTGAATCCTTGATCCTCAACAGAAGAATTCACAGAAGAATTCATAGAAGAAAGTTCATGACCGTATCATGCGTGAATTATTAAATTAGAATCTGCATGTTTTCTTAGATTTCTGGAACTCTCAGCTCTTTTTAGCAACTCACATGATAACTGAGTACCATTATGTTTTGATGAATGATTTTGGTCTAACAGTGCTGTTTTGATAACCAGGGAATTATCTTACCTGCTTTTATTTTTCAGAATGATATCTATGAGAAAAGTATTTTGAGATTGGATGTGGATTGGAAGGGGAAGGTATACAAGAGGAGAGACCAGCTAGGAGGCTTTTGCGGTATGTAACGTAGGTGAGGATGTCTTGGGTTGGTGTTGGGGCAGAGGAGATGCAGTGAATGGAGAGCTTTAAGACATACTGCAGAGGTGGAATTGACTGGATTTAGTGACAGTCGGTTGTGGAGGTTGAGGGTGATGGAGTCCATAGGGAGGACTCACAGCAACTGAGAGGATGAAAGGACCGCTGAGATGGAGGAAGGACCAGACGTTCAGTTTGGAGCATGGGAGGTATGAGGGATCTTTAAGGTGAGACATAAAGCAGGCAGTAGGAAACATGAATTGGGGCTTAAAAGAGTCTCTTGGACCACAGATATGGCATGTTACAACAGCTGACATTTGATGAGAATTGGGGTATTTTATTTAATAACTAATTTTAGGTACTATATGACAGTCATAAAAACAGAGATGATGTACTTGATAATACCCCCCAAACAACGGAAAGATATCAGGTTGGGACCAATAAAATCTGTCAGTGGACTTAAAGAGCATAATAAGAGAGTTAGATTCAGAGAGAAATTTAAAACTTTCCATTTTGTTCTCTTTTGGTTTAGTTTACATGGAAATGTACGCTTAAAAGGGAAATAGAGGCTGTTATCAGAAGTCAAGAGACAAAAGTATAGGAAGAAAGAAAACAGATTAGTTTACCACCACTTTTAATTTGCTAGGACTAATTAAATCTATTTATGTTTTATAATAAGAAAAATATCACAAAAGTTATTTCAAAAAATTACACAACATTTTTAAATAGTTATTTTAGCTAGAAATACCTCTGTTAGATTCTATTTTTTCAAGCTGAGGGGAAGCTTTCCTGCAAGCTCCAAGGATTTAATGTTGTTGCGATGTCTCGTCACGTCAGGTCACGTCAGGGACATAATGACATAATAAGGAAAATCAAAGGGAGAATGTTATAGGCCTGAAATTTTAAATAATC
The DNA here is from genome assembly GCF_003676395.1 of Aethalodelphis obliquidens. Lineage (NCBI taxonomy): Eukaryota > Metazoa > Chordata > Mammalia > Artiodactyla > Delphinidae > Aethalodelphis > Aethalodelphis obliquidens. The sequence goes on from NW_020837949.1 coordinate 15,525,197, forward strand.
GAGGGAAGATTGATTGGACTAGGGGAAATTTGGTTATTTTGACCATTCGTCAATGTGATCTGACTTGTCTCTCTGCCCAGAAGAATATATTTCAAGTATAGTGAGCTATAGACTTCTTTCTTTGTAATTAAGTTTTATTGGAGTATCGTTGCTCTACAGTGTTGTGCTAGTTTCTGCTGTACAGCAAAGTGAATCAGTTATACATATACATACATCCACTCTTTTTTAGATTCTGTTCCCATATAGGTCATTACAGAGTATTGAGTAAATTCCCTGTGCTATACGGTAGGTTCTTATTAGTTATCTGTTTTATATATAGTAGTGTGTATATGTCAATCTCAAGACTTCTTAAATAGCAAAACCAAGAAGACCAGCAATTCCACTGATTTATCATTTCTCCTCTAGGTTGAATATCTTTTGACCAGTTCTTTTGTTGGCTGCCTAATGCAAGCATTGCATTGCACATGTGCATAGGTACACATGTCGGTGACACACACACACACGCACACACGCGCACACACACACACACACACATTTGATTCAGTAGAAATGGGGAGAAGAAAGAAGCATAGGGAGTAGGCATGGAAGAAGAACCACAGGCTCTGAGAGGGTGTGGTATTAAAGAATGAAGAGGGGGAAGATGCCAGCAGAATACCTGTGATGTGTTCCTTCAGGAATCCTTTTTGTACCTTTTCATCTCCCACCCCTTTTTTACCTCTATAACTTAACAACTGTAAATAGTTATTCCCTTTTCTGCTCTGACTTTTCCCCTCCATCACTGACTGCTCCTTTTTTTTTTTTTTTTTTTGCGGTACGCGGGCCTCTCACCCTCTCACTGTTGCGGAGCACAGGCTCCGGACGCACAGGCTCAGCGGCCATGGCTCACGCGCCCAGCCACTCCGCAGTGTGTGGGATCTTCCCGGACCGGGGCACGAATCTTGAATCTTGAATCTTACTACTTCTGACCACCAGCACTGTTCCCATTCTAATCCAAGCCACCATCTTCTGGATTATTGCAGTAGCCTCTTAAATGGTTTCTCTGATGATAGCTGTCCCCTCCCACACACATTCAGATCTATTCTCCACACACCAGCTAATGTGATTCTTTGCAACATAATTCTGTCCTGGTCACTTCTTGGCTCAAAAACCTCTAATGGTTTCCTTTCAGACTTAGAAAATCCAAAGTCCTCATCTTGACCCAGAAAGCCCCAGATGCCACTCCAGTCTCATCTCCTGTCACTCTCACCCTTGCTTATTGAGGTCTAGCCCCACCGACATTCTTGCTTGTCCCTGAACAAGACAGAAATCTGAGGGACTCTGCACTTGGAGTTACCTCTGTCTGGAACTCTTTCACCAAATAGACCTTGTCTCTCTCTCACTTCATCTAAGGGTCTGCTTAAGTGTCACCTCTTCCAAAAGGACTTTGCTGACACTCGATCTAGAACAGCCTCCCTTACTCTGCTCTTGTTCTTGTCCTCCATTGCTGCCATCACAGTTTAACTCTATGTTAAGGTGTGTTTGTTTGTTGTCTGAGTCTCTATCCCACAGAAAGCTCTCTCAGTGAGGGGCTTGGTTGGGCTTTTCTGTTCTATGTCTTGCATCCAGAAGATCGCCTGACCACGAGGCTTAACTCTTAGTGCCGTAAATATTAACTGACTGAATAGCAAAATCAATCATCAGGGAGCTCAGTTCCTTACTTTGGCAGCCCTGGGAAGGCAGTGAGTCTGCCCAGTGCTCGCAGGGGTCTAGCATGCTGCCTGGAGCAGAGATTGCACATGAGAATATGTGCCAAGTAGGTGAATAAATGATTAAATGAATGGATGAAGCCACATTAGTACGTTAATCACTAGTACATCTTCCTTTACTCTTTGGACCCATTCATATGGCAGAGATACTATGAAAAAGGGATCTGACCTTGTCCAAGGGGTCCATGAAGACCTCTCGAAGGAGGGTACATAAGAGTAATCATACCTGTCAGGTACTGAGTACTTACTATGAGCCATCTGTCATGCTCAGTGCCTTATGCACCCTAACCAATTTAATGCTCACAACAAATCTATGAGGTTGATACTACTGTTAGTCCCATTTTACAGATGGGGAAAATAAAGCACTGAGAAGTAGATTAACTTATCTTGAGTATACAGCTAGTAAATGGTAGAGGCAGACCCAGGCAGCTTAGTTCTACAGCCTGTGCTGTTAACCACTGTGCTGTACGTCTAAGCTGAAGACTGAGAATGGAGGAGTAGCTGAGTAGATGAGGGTTGACTTATACAGGAGTTAGTGTTCTGGGCAAATGGAGTCAGATGTGCCAAGGGTCAGATTGTGATCAGTTCCATCAAGGACATGACAGAGGTTCAGTATGGCCAGCGTGTAGTGGGCATGTAAGAGAGTAAGAGGTGAGCCTGGTTCTTAAGCAAGGTCCAGAGAGGCTGTGGAAGGAATTTGGACTTACCTTAGGCAAAGGGAAACATTAAGCGGCTTTAAGCAGGAATGTTAGGTGCACAGATTTACATTTTTTAACAGTCACATTGGCAGCCCTGTAGAGGATGGGCTGCGAGGCAGGCAGGTGGACGGCAGGGAGACCAGTTTGGAAGGTCTTGCAATAGCCCGGGAAAGGGGTGATGGTGACCTGGTCCAAGGTGGAGGTGGAGGTGATGGAAAGGTAGTATAGACTTGAGGTAGAATCAACAGGACTCAGTGATGGGGTGAGGAAGAGGGAGGTATAATGGCGTCATTTAGAGAGATCAATTAATCAGTCACTTCGCATCTAGGGTTTCATTCTACAGATCAGCTAGTTAATGGTACCTGTACACAGGCCTTATTTCCAAAGGTATTTATTGCAGGACTGTGTGTAGTAGGATTAGAAACAATATAGTGCAGGGCCTTGCACAACCCCGGAGAAGAGAATGTGAGGGGCTCCCTGAATTTATGCAGCTGGTAAATTAATGACTGAAAAACAGTATGTCCAAACAATGAAATACGATGCGGCAGTTAAAACGCAGGATGCAAGTCTTCATGTACTGCTAAATAATGATTACCAAGATACATCGTGAGGTAAAAAGAAAAGGGTTCAGAACAGTGAATGGTATGCTATGATTTATGTTATAAAAATCTATTTGCACACACACATATACACTGTAAATGCATTACAGGTTCTGGAAAGATCCGTAAAATTGTTTTAAGTAAATATTTTACATAAAATTATGAAAGGATTGGAAAACTGGAGGCTAATAGTAGTAAGGAAACTTACGTTTTATTGCTGCCTAATTTTTTTGTCTTCATGTATTAACTATTAAAGTAATAAAATTTTAAAAATACATCATGGAGACTTGACAATGCAGTGATAGTTATATGGTGAAGCCCATGGGAATAAAGCAAGCATGATACTCGTTGATAACCACTTGAAAACCTCTACAACAAGACACATTTAAACTATAATTATAAATTCAAAAAAAATCCCAAGGCAAAATTAAATATGAATGTAATAAATGTGAGGTTTGAAATAGTATGTAGGGGAGGGACAGCATATGAGCGTAATTAATTGACCTTAGGGACCAGTGCACACATACAGGATTGAGCTTTGAAAGAGACGATCTGGATTTAGAAAGGAAACTTGAAATATCTAATAATTTTACCAAAAATTTCACTTTGCAAATTACTCTAAGGACTCGATGTAAAATGTGAAAATTCTTAAGATCGATGAATTGGAGATTACACCTCCAGTTCTAAATCATATTAGTTCCTTAAAAAGTGGGAGGAGCTCCGTGTCCTGTAGTAGAGGCAGAGCTGCAGTGTAGCTTTGAGGATTCTCTCTGTTCGCCTGGGCACGTGAGAACATTCTGCAAAATGAATGCACGGTGTAAGCGAGAAGAATGGCAGGCAGGACCGGAATATTAGATGGAATTTGTCATTCTGGACTTCTCTCCATTCTCTCTCTATAAGTAATTGGGGTAATTTGAGACGGGGAGACTTCACCAGCCCTCACTTATCTGCGCATCCACAAAAATGTTTCAGGGCCGGGATGGTGACTTTTTCTTTTTTTTTAAGAATTTGCCAGGGTTTTAGGTGGGCTTGGAATTGGAAAATTTTATGGTTTCAGTAATAAAATTCACTATTGGCATTGTATGGGTGTCAGAAAACCTCAAAAATAAGTCTTGAGGAAAGGGAATGACAAATTAAAGGCAAATTCCAGGTAGAGAGTTCTTTTACTCTTCATTCCTTTTCTACCTGTAGGAAACCAGTAACAAAGAATCAAGAGTATAATACATATATACATATAAAATAAAAATACATTTATTATACTGTCTGATTCTCTTTCTTTCCTCGCTAATCATCCTCTCAGAGACGAAAGTCTAGCATTGTGATGGCCTTGTCAGAACGATCAGCTTAATCGTCTCTGAAGAGGATGTTAATTTATGCCATTGTAAGTGCAGAGAGAAGCAGGAATGAAGCATAGGATGGTTCCTCTGTCCTGACAATGCGTCCAAGCAGAATGTATCAGCTTCTAAGTTTCTCTTTTCCGATTCTCATTGTGAGATTCTTCTCTCTTGAGCTCTCTTGGTTGGTCTTTCTGTCACTGCCGGTTGCCATAATCAATGACAACAGTGATGTCGGGTGGATTAGATAAAAAGTAGTGAGGCCTATGGTGTGTCCCGGGGGAGAAAATGGTGGGCCAGGGTCTTCCTATTTCCTGTGAAGGCCAAACAAGTAGACACTTGGATGTTTAGGTGACCCCCAAAATATGAAACCCAGCAATCTCCAAGGGTGTAGGATATTTACTTTCTCCCCAGATTTGAAGTCCAGTACCCCCTCTTAGGTCTCAATTCTTCAACCTGTCCGCAGAGTTTGCTAGTCCCAGAAACCCATGTTGTATGGGGGAAAGTGCTTGACTTTGGGGTTTACATAGACAGACCTGGTTAAAGTTCTATTTGCATCTTGTTAGATGTGTAAACTCGGGTATGTTACAAAACTTTTGTGAACTTCAGTTTCTTTATGAGTACAATGGGGTAATAGCACTGCCCACGTCAGAGAGCAGGTATGGGGGTTGAGCGTGCTCATGTCTGCATGAAATAGTCCCACAGAGTAGGCATTCCATAAACGCTCATTCTTTCTTTGGAGCAACATTTTTCCCGCACCGGTCAGTGTGGTTTGTGGACGGCTTGCATCAGAACATCCTGAGGAGTTTATTGGAAATTTATGGCCATCCCACCCCCCAAAACCACTGGACAGGGAATCCCTCTAGGAGCTGAGAATTTGTGATTAACAAGCTCCCCAGGTGACTCCAATCAAAGTAGTTTTGGGAACTTGATACTGAGGGATGATGCCTTTCCAGCCAGCCTCAGATGAACCCTTCGAGTGCCTCATTTGCGGGCTCTTTCTCCGGTTCAGCACGGGGGCCTGTGGAGGAGTGGCTCCACAGGAAATCCCTGGTGAATTCAGCTTAGAAAAGGATAGACTCGTGTTCAAGGGGAAAATGGAGACATATAGCTCTTAAACTCTGTGCCTTATTGATCAAATGCAGCAGGGCTCTCCTGGAAAATCGGCTGGTTTTAAGCGATGTTCCTGAGAAAGTTGAGACAGTTATAGCTAGTTCTTGGCCGAGGAGGCCGCTGTGAGACCCCCGCCATGGAGGTGGTCCCCGATGGGAGGAGCGGCTGTGTCCCCACTTCACCTCGTGGGGCTCCAAGTCCATCGAGGGCTCTGACAGCACATACCTTTCAACACAGTGTTTGAGGCAAGAACCCTAGTTGGGCTGCAGACAATACTTAGGTGATTTTAGGGCACATTTCATGTGGATTCAGGTTTTACACCCTGTTTGAGTTTCAGCAGCATCTTTTAGAGGCGGATGTAGGATAGCAAATGGATGCAGAAAATCTAGACATTAAGATACTCTGTGCCAAGACCAAGGACCTTCCGCTGACCAAAATATCGACGAAGTGAAAGCCGCACACGACCCTTGTGTATTTTATTCAAAAATCCATCCTGTTGAAAAATCGGGTCCTTTTTCATTGCGATCACATTGCCACAAGTCCCTCCAAATGGGAAGTTTTTGCTAATGTCAGACGGCTGTCACCTTCCATGGCACAGTGCCCCTCCTAGCTCTCTCGGAGTCACTTGTGCCCTCCGGTATGAGTTTCTGTTCCCCTTCGTTGCTCAGGGCTGCGGGATCCACTGGCAGAGGCCCAAAGACTGCTGTTGTCTCTTGGAAAAATTATGAGCCTCCCGGGGCTATGATTTTCCCATGCCTTCTGCAGTCCTCCTTGGACATTCTGGGTTTTCAGAGGGCTTCCCCGCCACGTACACCTGGGTATTGCCGCCCTGAGCAAGTCTCACATTTCCTTTGAGGCCGTGACACTGTGACTGGAGCTGTGTTGGCTGGAACCTTGTGTGTCCTGCAGAGGAAGCTCTTGAGTCCCACAGACTGGGCCTGAGTCAGACAGAAGTCTTTGGCCTCCATTTTTAGTTACAGGGCCTCTTCCTCACTGGCCTTGGTTCCTTCCTCAGTCTACCCTTCCAACACTCACATCACACCTCCTGGCAGGGTGGGCATCTCTCCTCCAAAGGGCCACCTTTTGGGTGCAAATCCCAACTCTCTCCTTTATTAACTTGTGACGTTAGGCGAGTTACATAACCTCTGTGAACCTCATCATGCTCACCTAATAATACTAATAATACTGCCTAGTGCTTGCTATTTTTAAAAAAAACTCCTCATGTATTGTCTGATAGAAAGTAGATCTCAATTGTCTTCACTGTTATCCTCCCAAGGCTGGGAGCCATCAGCCAGTCCAGTCGGTTCTCGTTTCATTCACTTGAGATGCTGCGAGTGGGCAGGACCGCCTGATGAGTCATCACTCCCATTCTGGGTGGGCCTGCGCCCTGAGCACTTCTGAGAAGGCTGTCTTTGAAGAGCACCCCTCTTCTGGTAGAAGAGAGCAGGGCTCACGATTTCTCCTTCCCTGGTGGATTGCGACAGCCACAAGGTGGAGTGGTAATTTGCACCGAGGACGCTAAGGGGAAATTTAACACCATCAAGGGCAGTGTACGTGGAAATGGTTTGGTAAGTATTCAATACGATATTTTTCAGCCAGAAGTGGGCAGCAGGCTTTGTATGAGAAGGCTTCAGGAGAAGGTGAAGTTTGAAGCCCTTGTCCCTCACATTCCCTTGCTGGAATTTCATGTTTTGTTTCTTCGTGCCTCCTCTCCACCCACATAATATTCCTCTTTTCATTAATTTTCATGGAAATTTAACACTTCCAAATATCTACATAAAGTGTTAAGAGCAAAATCGAAATAATAAACATTTCTGTGCAAGCGTGCATCCGCACACTCATCCACCTCCTGCATACATATAGTGTAGCCGTTATGGAGCTATGCGCCTACTTCATGGTAAATGAGCAAACGGACGCATCTTTAAGCCTTACAGAGGGTCCACAGCATCCTAGAAAATGTTGATGTCACTGAAAACGTGCTTGTCTGCTCTTTGATTTTATTTCATTTTTCATCATCCTGAGAAATGTTCCCTGCAGCCAAAATGCCAACTACTCATTTTAAATAGAAGTCTGGTTTCTTCTAAAGTTACAGAAAGAGAAAAAAGCCATAGTCTTTCTTTTCTGTTTCCTTCTTTTTTTTTTTTTTTTTTTTTATGTACTAGGCGCTCTTCTCTTTGCTGTGACCTCTCCCGTTGCGGAGCACAGGCTCAGCGGCCATGGCTCACGGGCCCAGCCACTCCGTGGCATGTGGGATCTTCCCGGACCGGGGCACGAACCCATGTCCCCTGCATCGGCAGGCGGACTCTCAACCACTGCGCCACCAGGGAAGCCCTCTGTTTCCTTCTTGAGAGCCAAGAAAAGCACGTCAAAGCCATTTCTGACCAGGATTAAATAATAGGGCCTCCCACATCCCACAGGCTCTAAACCAACAAATTGAAGAAAACAACCTTTTTGGAGTTTTTCTGTGTATGGGGCAAAATTTCTTCATGCAGTTCCGATCACATTCACAAAATTGGCCACCTACTGTTTGCTGGTCCCGTTATGGCCCCAAATAAGACACAGTCCCTGTCCCCAAGTGTTCTATAATTTAATAAGAAAGGTTAGAAAGGTGAACTGACCTTATAGGACAAGTGGAATAGGACAAGCTCCATAAGAGCCGGTCTGGAAGGAGAGGGTAAAGTTATCAGTGAGCAAAAGGATGTCGATACAACATTGTGCAAGAGTCAGGCAGGAAAGGAGTAAAATCAACATTGATGGAAAAATTTGCTTAGGCTGGGAAAGCTGGTTGTTTTTCTGTTTGTTTCAGAGGGAGAGACAAAGGGATAGGTCAGTAATGGTAGTCATGCCTGTTTAAATTGGAGGAGAGAAAGGTTAAGGAAGTACCCACTTTGACCTTTGGGAATTTATGCAGAGTCTTTTGCAGAGAGGGAGTGGATGGAAATGAAGTTGGGAACAGAGACCCTTTCTTGGTCAGTGATAAAATGTTCATTCCTGGTGTACCTTTCAGTCTTTCAACACACGCTGCGTGTGTTCAAGGGTCTGCATTATCATTTGCTTTTTTAAAGATCCTTAAGAGAATAGTGATTTCATTTGTAATTACCTCCCTGCTGAGTTTTCCTCCACTGGCATCTTTTGCTTTGTGTTTGAGTTAACCTCTTCTGGATCTAGCTGTCTTTAGGTTACTGGTGTAAAGTAGATGTGAGTGGCAGGTTGTTATAGCAACTGAATGTGACAGCAGTTGAGGATACCTGTGGGGATTGATCACGAGTCTGAAGAGTCTGCAAGCTTTTCTTAGGAAATTTTACAGTCACTTAAAGACCTTTCTTGCAATTTTTATTCTGATAGTGAACCTCTTCATGAATGTTTAGATTGTCTGAAGATGTTACAAAATTACAATGAGACAGTTGTAAGATGTTCCATGATTCCCAGAGAACCGTAATGTTGTGGTTCTATTAAAGTTGTGAATAGGGAGGACTTGGCACAGACCAGAGTGGTAATGGATTCTCTGATATAAAAGCTTTGCTGGTTCCCATTGTCTGCGACCTCTTTAGTAGGCCACTCAAGGCTTCATCCTCTCCCTCAGCCATCTAGCTTCGTGCTGTTTCTTTCCTTCATACTCCTTACATGTGAGCCCAGTGGTGATTCTTGGTACCAGAACAAGACATTCACTGTTGCAGCTTGGGGCTTTCCCCTCTTCCTAGCAAGCTTTGAACCGAATTCTTCATCTGGTTAAATTCTTCTCGGACTGAGCTTAAGTGCCGCCTCCTCGGTGAGGCTTTACCTGCACCCTCTTCTAGGCAGAATTCATTCTCTTTTCTGTGCTCCCTGCAGACTGGCTGAACCACTGAGATAATAAGTTGAGGGTGGTATCATGGTTGCGTGGTTGCTTTTCAGGGAGCACAGAGTACTTCTGAGGAACACACGTTTTTCTTTGTTGTTTCACATATTCCTCTTCTCCTTTTGCACAAAACAGGGCGCTGTTGCATGTGCCCACACTTGCTTGTTCTGTTGGGCATGTACTATAGAACCACCCTAGGTGAAGCTGGGGCTTTCATAATGACCCCCCTCTGGGGCATCATAGAATACCCAAGTGATGTTTTGGATGATGTTAAAAGGGGCATTGTTCCTGTACTTTAAAGGACTTCAGAATGGGAGGGGAAGAGGACAGTGGGCCTTAGAACCGAACCTTCCACCCTGCTCTACTATCAGGCTGATGTGCTGTTTGGGCCCAAGTTTCTCAGTCTAGGTTTGGCAAGAAGTGTTTAATAATGCAAATGCCTCAGCCTCAGAGAGTCTAATTTGGTAGGCCTGTGGATAACTCCTAATTAAGAGAATGTGTCCAGAGCTTAGCCCTTGACCCTGGGCACAGCTGGACTGAGAAGCATTGATCCCACGGTGGCTTTCATTCCTGAGTGCACATTCAATTCCCCAGGGAAGTCTTCCAAATATCAAGGCCCGGGTCCTACCCACACCATTTAACACAGAATCTTTAACACCAAACCACTGATCTAAGCTTTCCTCCTCCTGCTTTCCACCAAGAAGCAAGATGTAGAAGGGAGCAGGGCAGCAAGGGGTGATTCTATTATGAGAAATCACAGAGGGCGCATGTTTATTAGTTTTTACCATAGTTATTTTTATTTTTGTTTTCTGATAAGGAAGGAGGAATGGAGGAGAACAATATGAACAGCTAGAAGGGAGTGGCAAGGCCATTTTAGGTGGAAGAATTAATATTTGCGAAGGCATGGGAATGAGCAATTTACTTTAGCTGATAGACACGTACGTGGATTGATGAGGTAGACTCTTGCATGATTGGACCTGGGGATGCGGTGGGTAGGGCAGCTCAGAGCTTAGGTCCAGGGTATGGATTTAATGTTGACGAGCACAGGAGTTACTTTGTTTCTAAGCAGGTGAGTAATTTTTTTTTTTTTTCGGTACGCGGGCCTCTCACTGCTGTGGCCTCTCCCGTTGCGGAGCACAGGCTCCGGACGCACAGGCTCAGCAGCCATGGCTCACGGGCCCAGCCACTCCACGGCATGTGGGAGCTTCCCAGACCGGGGCACGAACCCGTGTCCCCTGCATCGGCAGGCGGACTCTCAACCACTGCGCCACCAGGGAAGCCCTGGGGAGTAATTTTATAGCTAACATTTAATTTCAATAAGATGTCTTTTTTTACCATGCTTATAGTGTGTCTTAGCTTGGGCTACAGGAAAAACAAAAAACCTTAGACTGGGTGGCTTAAACAACAGGAATTTATTTCTTACAGTTCTGAGGCTGGGAAGTCCAAGGCTAAGGTGCTCATTGATTTGGTTCCTGATAAAGTTATCTTTCTGGTCTGCAGACCACCTTTGCACCATGTCACTGTGTCCTCACATGATTGGGGTGCGGGGAGCTCTGATCTCTTCCTCTTCTTAAATAAGGACACTAATCCCATCATGGGGGCCCTGCTCCCATGACCTCACTTAAACCTGATTGTCTCCCAAAGGCCCCACCTCCAAATACCATCACATTGGGAGCTAGCACTTCAACACATGAATTTTGGCGGGGACACAAGCATTCAGTTTTATAACCAGGTGGATTGAAATAAATAGTAATATGGAAGGACCTTATTCAGGACCAATTTGCGTGGTAATTATGGAATGCTGGCTGCCTCTTATTTTGCAGGTTCAATTTCATGAACCAGGGTCTAACATGGAATTTGGGCAACCTGTGCTGCTTCCCCCGTCCCTACCCCTGCTTCTCTTGACCTTGCCACTTCTCTGTCTCCCTCCTGTGCGGAATCATTCTCTTTTATCTAGGATAAATGTCTAAAAGTTGGTGCAAAGAAATAGAAGGAAAATTTAAAAGTAACAATTATGGGCACACAGTTTTAAAGATGAAAACTGCCTTAGAACAGTCTGCATTGTTTAAAATATATATTTAAAAGCAAGTCTGTGTTGGGTGTTTTTAACACTTGTATATCCTTCAAAGAATCCTAAAAAAAAATAATGTTAGAATTTTAGATCTTTAAAAATTTAAAATTGGATTTTTGCTTATATTGCTTCAGGTAATTCTATGAAGGGAAATTGTTTTCAAACTGGAAGAAATGAATAAATATCGATAATAGAAAAGAATCTAAAATCAGAAAGAATATATTTTAAATCAACATAGTTTCTTTGAAGAGGGAAGGTTTCCACATTTAATTAAATTGTATCACAAATAGTGAGAGAGCTTGCAAATTTGATCATAGGACCATGGACCAATAACGTCTGAAAAATATTGCGTTGGTAGCAATATTTATGGTAAATATTGTAGCGTTTCTGGAAGATTGGTGATAGGAAAATATTTCATTGTCAAAACTGCAGGTGAAATTGTAGGTTAATAAGTTTAATGACAACCTCTAGAAAATTCCCCAGAGTCCTTAAACAGATGTTTTATGTAGACTTAGAAAGGAAAATCACAATGAACTAGCATGAAATAAATAAATAAAATATATGTAAATAAAGTATATATATTACATAAATAAAATATACATTATATACATATATATGTAAATAAAATAAATACATGTAATTAGCCTCATTTCATTTATTGGATAGGGTTATTACAGTAATAGATTTAGGAAATTCCATAGACAATTCGTGTCTAAATTTTAACAGTGCATCTGATCCTTTTTCATGATTTCCCTATGGTCTAGATGGAAACCATTCCCACAAATATTACTAATTAATTCCCAGCTGGAAGCAGGTTTCTATTTGAGCAGGATTTCTGTACTTGGTTATGACCTGGTTGCTACTTTCATCAATGACTTAGGTGAATCATACATGAATGCTTCTCAACTTATTCTCCTCTGGGAAAGAGAGCTAATGCACCTGACAATAGAAATCAGATTTTGATATCTATCAACAGAAACGATGGTCCGATGTTAACCAGTAAAATATAACAAAAGATTACACATTTAGAAAATGTGGCAATTAGATTAATGGGTAAGTATCAATGCCTATCACCACCCATGCTCTGGGGTGTTTTGTCTACTTTTGTCTTATTTGTAAATTCTAAGTTGAAGCTGACTGGCCATTTGTCAGGGTTCTGGCAGAACCATTCCCTGAGTTGTGAGGGAGGTTGGATTTGATTACTTTGCTAAGGCTGGGAGTCCATTATTTTTTGAAATTACTTCGAGAAACAGTTTTATGAAACACACTATTATCTCACTTATCTGTCATAGAGCAAAATCACCCATCTCGTCTATCAAACTTGGTTTCAAATCGCTTGCTGTTGTTTGGATAAAAATAAAATCTCTCCTCAGAGGATGAGAACTGTCAACATTCAGAATGCTCAAGAGAAGGGCTGCAGGCTTAGAAGTCATTTCCAAAACAGAGAAATTGCTAATGTTTTGAACAAGATACTGGAATCTCATGAAAACGCCGTCTGTTATTGAATGCAATTTTGTGTTTATTTTCTAGGGTGGCAGCTTTGAATGGACAGTGGTAACTTGACTGTTTAAACTCCCCTATCCCTTTTATTTCTAATTTTACAAACTTTAAAAGTATTTTTCATTGGAAGGAGAAAACATAGAATATGACAAAATATTTATAAAGTGTTTGTAAATTATAAAGAATAATAACACAACGAATACCTGAGAATTCAGTACCCATTTTAATAACAAAGGGCACTACCATAACCTCTGACGTCCACCAGGGTATTTTCCTTAATCCATCCTTGAACGTACTCTAATTGGCCTGCAGTTTTTACTTATCATTCCCTTGTTTTTCATTATTCTTTTTACCAAATATTTATATCTTTAATGATGGCAGCATAACACTTTTATACAGTGATTTCTATGTGCCAAACACTTGTAGGTGCCATATACTCATTTAACCCTAGAACAATCTTCAGAGGTAGGTAGACCCATTGTACAGATGAGGAAATGAGGTATATAGAGGCTAAATAACTGTCCAATCATAGGAATAGTAAGTGTAGTAACCAGAATTCCAACTCAGGCAGTCTGGTTGCAGTTTTGTGTGCTCTTAACCTCCACACCACGCCACCTCTCAAGAATACATAGCATAGCTCTATCTGTGTGTTTTTTTTAAATTAATTAATTTATTTTTTGCTGCATTGGGTCTTTGTTGCTGCGCTCGGTCTTTCTCTAGTTGCGGCGAGCAGGGACTACTCTTCATTGTGGTGCGCAGGCTTCTCATTGCAGTGGCTTCTCTTGTTGCAGAGCACGGGCTGTACGCCTGTGGGCTACAGTAGTTGTGGCACGTGAACTCAGCAGTTGTGGCTCACAGATTCTAGACTGCAGTCTCTGTAGTTGTGGTGCACGGGCTTAGTTGCTCCGTGGCATGTGGGATCCTCCCAGACCAGGGCTCGAACCTGTGTCCCCTGCATTGGCAGGTGGATTCTTAACCACTGCACCACCAGGGAAGTCCCTGTTTGTGTTTTTTAAATGTTGTGTAAGTGAGATACAGCTGTACATATTCTGGAATTGGTGTTTTTCAATCACCGCTCTTCCCAAGTTTCATCTGTTTTGTTCTGTGGAGCTGTAGCTCATTCATTTTCATTGCTGTGGAGTATTATTCCACATTGTGACTGTATTTCTCCATTCTGCTTTCACTGGACATTTGGGCTGTTTCTATTATTTTCTGTGATAAACAGTGCTGATATAATGTTTTTGATACCAGCTTGTGAGTATGTGCCAGAGATATCTAGGGTCTGTACCTTGGAGTGTAATGGGTAATTATTGTGCTATGTACACCTTCAGTGTTCCTAGGTAATACCAGGTGTTTCCCAAAGTGATTGTGCCATATTGTATACCTTCTAACAGTATGTAAGTTCTCTCTCTCTCCAGTGGTTAATATTTCCAAGAATTAATATTAAAAATAAACTTTAAAATTTTTGCCAGTGTGTATAGAGTGGTTCACAGTGATAGAGAAAAGAATGAATGGGGGAGAGGGGGGCCGGAGGTGAATTTCCATTTCTCTAATTACTAATGAATTTGAGCATGTTTTCTTTTTTCTCTCCCCCCCACCCCATTTGGGTTTCCCCTTCTGTAAAGTACCTGTTCAAATCTTTCTTCACTTCTTTTTTCTGTTTTTTTTTGGGGGGGGGGGTTCATTTTGTTATTGATTTCTACTAATGCTTTGTCAATTAATACAAATGGGAAATATCTTTTTTATTTTGTGGCTTGTGTTTTCACTCTCTTCATAGTGTTTTTGATAAACAGAATTACTTGATTAAATTTATAAATTACTTTAGAATATCTGCATTTTTGTATATGTTTATTTATTAAATACTTCCCCTCCACCTTTGATAAAAGGATACTTTCCTATATTATTTTCTGAATATTACCTAGTTTTGTGTTTCACATTTCCATCTTTAACTTACCTGAGATCAATTTTTTTTTGCGGTACGCGGGCCTCTCGCTGTTGTGGCCTCTCCCGTTGCGGAGCACAGGCTCCGGACGCGCAGGCTCAGCGGCCATGGCTCACGGGCCCAGCCGCTCCGCGGCATGTGGGATCCTCCCGGACCGGGGCACAAACCCGCATCCCCTGCATCGGCAGGCGGATTCTCAACCACTGCGCCACCAGGGAAGCCCTACCTGGGATCAATTTTTATGTGTCCTTTGAGGTAGGGTCCAATTCCTTTTTTTTCTGTAAGGATAATCAATTTTTGAGGGACCATTTATTGAAAAATGTATCTTTCCTCACTATTCTACAATGCCAGTTCTGTCATAAATCAAGTTTTCATGTATTTTTTGGTCTGTTACTGAGTCGCATTTTTTGTTTCATTGCTCAGCTTGTCTATTCCTGGGTTAATACCACACTGTATTAATTGTTAACATTTTATAACAAGTCTTGATATCTGTTAATGCTAGCCCTACTTCCATTTGTTTTTTTTTTTCTGGAGTCTTGGCCACTCTTGTTCTTTGCTCTTCTATATAAATTTTAGAATTAGTCTGTCAGGGTCACCCAAAAGCCTATGGGAATTTTGATTGGAATTTTATGAATCCATAGATCATTCAGGGGAGAACTGACGTCTTTAAAAAGTCTTCCACCACGTGAACAAAGATCTCCTCTTTTTGGGTGTTTTGATGACTTTCTAATATGTCTTTAAGTTTGCCTCTGCCCAATTCTGTCTCTTCTCTTTCTGAAACTCTAATAGACATATGTTAGATTTACTTTCTCTCTGTTTTCTACATCTGTTAACTTTCCTTTCTTATTTTCTATCTCTGTTATGCATTCTGGATAATTTCTTTAGATCTGCATTATAGTTTGCTAATTTTTCTTTTCTGTTGCTTCTATATACCATGTACCCAATTATTTTTTGCTTTTAATTAGTTTTCCTTATTAAAGGTTATCTATATTCTTTTTAAAATACAGTTATTTATTTATAGTCTCTTGTTCTTTAATCTTAATTTTAATCCTTTTTTTTATTTCTTTAAGGACACCAAACATAGTTGTTTTATATTCTAGTTATGACCATTTTAGTATTCTAGAGTCTGTTGTTTTTGCTGGCTTGTACTCATTGAGTCCATTTTATTCTCCTGTGTTTGTGATTTCTGATAGAAATTTCTGATGCCTTGGTACTTTCTTGGAACTCTTTTGAGACCTTCGTTTAAAACTGGCTTCTCTAGGGAGGACTTGTATTTACTCTTAGACACTCAGGGAAATTTATTAACCCATACCTGCTTCAAACTAATTATTTGGGTTGAAGTCTTTGGGACAGCCCAGGGAGCAAACTTATGTAAAGGCTAGCTTATAGCCAGATATCCAGAGAAGATTTTTTTCCTTCTTTCACTTGGTACCAATATCCAAGACAGATATTTTTCCTGTAGATGCATGAATGGAGTCTTTGAGACTTAGCCTCTGTTTTTCCCTGAGTTCTCTTTAGACAATACACCAGAAATGTTTACATGTAAATACTCCCTCACTGCATCTTGTCTAACTCTCCCACATGCAAAATTCTGTGACTCACAGTGGCACATACAAGTGAGACACCTTAAAGTTTAAGCTTCATTAGTTTCATGATAAATCCATCTCTGCTTAAGAGTGAATGTTCATTATTTTATCATATCAAGGACACTGGAGCTTTACGAATAAATATTTTTATTTTATAAAGTAGTTTATAGCCTCATATACTCTGTAAGGTACTGCCTTCTCACTTTTACAGTTGAGGAAAAGAAAGCTTGGCGCTGTTACGTGGCTTGCCCAGAGTTATAAAGTTAATAAGTGTTGAATCTGTTTGTTTGTTTTTTTAATTTTTATTTTGGTCCAGTTCAGTTTCCACTTTACAGTGCGAATCCTCTGTTTAATGAAAATAGATGCCTTAGATGCCTTTTTTTTTTTTTTTTTTTTTTTTGCGGTACGCGGGCCTCTCACTGTTGTGGTCTCTCCCGTTGTGGAGCACAGGCTCCGGACGCACAGGCCCAGCGGCCATGGCTCATGGGCCCAGCCACGCCGCGGCATGTGGGATCCTCCCGGACCGGGGCATGAACCCGTGTCCCCTGCATCGGCAGGCGGACTCTCAACCACTGCGCCACCAGGGAATCCCTTAGACGCCTTTTTAAAACCTTTATTGTGTTCTAAGAAAGTAACAGGAAAAAGGTGCCTTTAATATTCTTACTTAATTAAATCTTCACAACAACCCCATGTAGTGTAAATTAGTCTTCCTGTTTTACAGATGAAGAAATTGAGTCTAAGCGACATTAAGTCATAGGTAGATCATATATTTAGCAGGTGGGAGAACGAGACTTCGACTCCAGGTTACTTTAAATCCTACTTCTGTCACCTCCTCCTGGTACTTCCCTCATCACCGTCATTCCCCTCCTGCACCACTTATTCCTGTTATTCCCTTCATAACAGTTGTATCTCTCAGCAATAATTCACGTGTTTATTTACTTATTTATTATCTGTTTTCTGTACCAGGGTCATAAGCTCAACAAGAGGAGGGACCCTGAGCATTCTATTTACTTCTCTACAACCAGCAATTCATTGTACTTCTGTGCAGTACATAGTAAGCATTGAATATAAATACTGAATGTCTAAGAGTCTGATTCTGAAACTCACTTTATTTTTCCTAAATATACCACCCCCCCCCCTTTCTTAAAAGCCCTTACTGAATGGGGTTTTTCTTGTTACCTTGGACTTATGGCCAAGTCTCAAAGCTGAAGACCACGAACACACCAAGGATCACACATTCTAAGTTTGGAGAGCTGCCAGAGGTTAAGATCAGACACCTCTTGGGAGGGCTACGATCAGAAAATTATTCTACCCAGCCCTTCTCTCCATTCCTGTAAATTGATAGAAAGGGAGGGTAGAAGAGAAGATGTTGCTTTGTTCAGAGTACAATGTTAGTGAAGAAAGTCTCATTGCTTCTCTCTTTCTCTAGCTGCTACTAGGGGGAAAGGGAGAGGGCTCAGAGAGAATAGTTCTGCAAGTTGGGCGTGTCTGCACAAAGGCCCGGCAGACAACCCCCATTAGGGCATACACTTAGCTCATGGACTTGGCTGCCAGGCCATCCAGTAGAAGAAACAAAATTGTGAAGAGATGACTTGGTGGGGGACTGCCAGGCAAAATGGGGGCAAACGTTGGGATCCCCGCAAGTTCTTGGTTCCCTAAAATTTTAAAAGATTGATCCCACTCAGGCTCTCAGAAACAGGTAGTTAATTTCTTTTTTGGTGGAGCAAGTGCAGTCTTGTTAGTATCATCACAGTGATATATCCTGGGTGTGCTGGAGGCAAACAACAACAACAGCAAACCCTGGACATTAGAAGACTGCAGGTTGATGCAACTTCCAGCCTGCCATCAGGTGGGCGAGAAGACAATATCTCTGTCGGGATGGTTAATGCAGAGAGAGCAGTGTGGGCTACGCCCTGGTCAGTGGAGCAGACTGAGGCTACCATTGGTCCAAGGTGAAGCGCTCAGCCTGCCCTGTGGCTAGCCAAGGCCAGTTCTGCTGCCAGCCTCATCTGATCAATTGGTAATTTCCAGAGTTCTGAAAAATAATGATTTTTGACAATTTAGCCAGTGTTCTCATTGCTTCTATGAAGGAGCAGTTTTTCAGAGGTTCTGATTCTGCCTTTGCCACTGCTGGCACAGGAATGGGAATGCAGAGTGAGAAGTACCTTTTGATACCTTTTTTGATAAGTAGAAGTTTTTAATTTTGATGATTTCCTGTTTGTCAACTTCTTCTTGTATGGCTAGAACTTTCTGTATCCTATCTAAAAAAAAAAATCATTGTCTACTCCAAGGTCATATTTTCTTCTAGAAACTTAAATAGTTTTACCTTCTAGGTTTGTATCTGTAATCCCTCTTAAAGCATTGTTTGTATACAGTGTGTGATAGGGATCAAGTTAAATTTTCTTCCAGTATGAATAACCATTTGTTGAAAGGATACTCTTTTCCCCATTGATATGTTTCAGTGCCGCTTTTGAAGTCATACATGTGTGGCTCTGTTTCTGGAATCTCTGTTCTTTTCCATTGATCTAATTGTCAGTTCTTTCTTTGATGTCACATGCTCTTGATTTGTCTTTATAGTAGGTTTTAAATTGGGTAGAGCAAGTCCTTCAACTTTTTCTTCTTTTTCAAGATTTTTGACTACTTTATGTATTATTTTCATTTCTAATATATACATTTTAATATCAGCTGGGTTTTGACAGGGGTTGTGTTGAATCTATGTGTCATTTTGGGAAGATGTGACGTGTTAACAGTATTGAGTCTTTCAATATGCAAATATTTATATATTTATTAACAACTTCTTTCATTTCTCTCAGTAAAGTTTTGTAGTTTTCAGTATAAGGTCTTATACATATTCTCTTAGATTTATACCTAATAGTTCACTTTTTTGAATGTCATTTTTGATGGTATTTTAAAATTTTCAGTTTGGAATTGCTTATGTATAGAAATACAGTTGATTTTTGTATATGGCTTCTGGACACTATGACTACAAACTCACATGTTAATTCTGATAGATTACTTGGGATTTTTACATGATTTTACACAGTCATGCCATCTGCAGATTAAAAGTTTTACTTTTTCCTTCCCAATATATATATTTTTTTCCTAATTATTTTTCTCTTTTACTGTACTGGCTAGGACTTCTAGTACAATGTTGAATAGAAGTGGTGAGACTAGACATATTTTGTTTCAGTATTAGGGGGAAAATGTTATGTATGTATGATGTTACTTATATATTTTTCAGACATACCTTTTATCAGATTGAAGACTTGTTTTCTCTTTCTAGCTTGTTGAAAGTTTTAGTCATGATTTCGTTTTTCGTAAGTAGCCCTACAGGATGTGCATGAAGCATGAGGATCTGGGTAGTGATGAGTTAGTTGCTAGGGGAGCAGGGAAAATGCAAAGAACATGTACACTTGCTGGCCAAGCTGGATGGGATGGACGAAAGCCATACAGTGATAATGGAGATAAGTTGGGCTGAGGTGAAGACACCTGATTTCTATTCCCAGCTCTACCACCAACTAGCTATTTGACCTTAAATAAGGTACTTTGCCCTCTACCTTGGACCCAGAGATACAGCTGGCAGCCAAGTTGATTTCAGAGAAAGTCTGGTAGAGTTGCGAATGTGACTAAAAGATTTGAAAAGTAAGAAATGTGAGAAGAGATTGATGAGCCTGGACTTCCTTTGTCTGCTAAAGAGAAGGCTGAGATGTCCGTTGATTTGTTACTGATCCTGGTTTACTGCACCAAGACAAACATTCACCAGCTCCCTAGTCTCTGGGCGCTTTGACGTCTCTTTTCTTCAATACCACATGTTCCTGGGTTCTTTAGCTTTATTGTAAGTCTCGAGATCAGGAATGTAAGTCTCGAGATCAGGGAGTGGTTTATTCCCTAACCTTACTTTTAAGTAATCCCTTTATGGAGGTCTCTTCATCTGAACCATCTGAGGTGAGTTCTCTTTTTTGCCAGGACCCTTCTCTCACTGATACAAGTGGAGAAGACACATGCCCTTGAGCCTCTCTGTAAACCTAGCCATCATGCCTAGGGCTGGTCTCAAAGTAGACAGTAGGTCTCTGCCTCTAACCCCACCCCCACCCCATCTATATTTACAATATTCTGGATTGTAGCTTAGGAAAATTATTTTAACTACTTTGAATATAATTTGACTCCATTTCTTTGGATCATGACAGTTTTTGCATTTCCGTGAGTCTCTTTAGAGACTGTACATACCCTTATGAGGGAAATATCCTAAACTGTTTTCAGTTGACAAAACTGTTGGGTTATCTGTTCAGTGGCATTACCAGTTGAAGAAGATTGCGGTGGAAGCAGCAAAGATGCCAGGGTGACGGGAAGTTGAAGGAGGTCGGGAAGTGTCCTAGCATGGAAATGGGGAGGGGGGCTGTAAAGACAAGCGTTTCCTGTTGCTAGTTTTACTGGGAACAACCCTCTGGAAATCTAAATTCTTTCCCCTAAATTCTGTGGATTCCCAAAGGGCTTATGTTCTTAAAGTTATTTCTGTTCGCAGGCTCATGCTTTTTCTAAATTTGTTCAATTTCGGATTATCTTTCTATCCCAGTAGGCAGTCGATTCTATATTCATTGACCTAGATGTAAAATTCAGCCCCTTCTTCAGTTTTCACATTCATAAAACCTCACTGCGTTTAAGCCAGGAGTAGACTTCCCTGAAGATATAAGAGCGGGTGGGAAATACGGCAGAGGTAAAGGACGTAATTCCATGACAGCAATACAACTTCCAAGTGGACATTAGACTGTGTTCTTAAAATGTCCTTCTGCCCCTGCCCACCACACCAGAGCATCTCATGGGTCACTTCAAGCCACTGCATGCCCAGTCCTTGTACCATCTTGTCCATCCTTCCCGCCCTCTCCTACTTTGCCTTCCCTTCTCTTCCCTCCTTTTCCCTTTCAGAGGGAATGCAGATTGATGGAGCCTTTGGAACCAGACATCTGGGCTCCAGTCTTGGCCTCATTACTTCTGAGCTGTACGGCTTATATAAGTTCCTTAACCTTTCTAATGTCAGTTGTTCCATCAGTAAAATGGACATAATAAAATGACCCATTTCGTAAGTCTGTCAGGAGCATTAGAGGTGTTTAGTGAATGCCTTGGGTGGCTGCCACATGCCTTCTCAGGACCAAGGTGCTTATTTTTCCAGCTTCAAGGAGTATTGGCTGTTGATGGTTGCCAGGCATTGCCCCAGCCTAAAAGAATCTCTTGCCCGTGTTATGCCCTTCCAGGGGGCTGCCCACAACCAAAGACTGGTTGATGTGGAGGTTCAAAGTCTTGTCTCTGCCTGAAATTGGGACAACTCTGAAGGGCCATTCTGGCTCCAGAACTTTATGTGAGATCAGCTGAGGTTTCTGTTGTAATCGCGTCACAGTTCAGCTTCTTATTTTGCCAGACCTGCTGCCCTCACTCCCCCACATGCTGTCCAGTGAACTTGGTAACATCGGTTTCCAGCTTAAGAGAATATGGTTAAAATAATGTCCAATGCATTCTAGGTGCCCAATAGATTATTATTATTGTTGTCTGGAGAGTAAGATCATGTATTTTATGAGATTTTCCAGAATATTCCAGGCATATGTGAAGCTGCACAACAAATTCTGATTAATAGTTTGACCCATGAGTAGTGAGAATGAAATTATCCCCAATGTTGACGATGGAAAAAGGGGTCTTGTTTGATTTTTTACAATGTTATTTTATTAGAGCATATTCTAATTAGCCTGCTCCAATAGAAGCAGCACCTTGTTTCTTAGTAACTGACTCTTACCTGATACTCTTGGGTGCTGTAATTTTGTTGTCTCTGTAGAGTTGATTAATTATCCACAACTGATAGAGGTGCTGGAAGTTTATATCCCCATAAAGTTAGAGGTTAACCTGTGAAAAGCTGATGTGTCACGATTTTATAGATCAAAGAAAAGTGAATGCCACAGGGGCTAAGGTCTTACTAACCTGCGGAAAGTTAACTACTGCTACAGCAGATTCAGCGGTCTGTTTAGGCGTTTCCTTTCTATAATAAATAGTCAATTTGTCATACACAATTTCTTATACACACTTTGATTTTGCATTTTTCTCCCCTGTTGGTTACCTCATTAATGAGTTAAATAAAACTTTGTCGGATGCTCACCATTTGTGTGAGAATGTTGTTTTTGACAGTGGTTTTTCCATAAGAATGTGTTTCTATTTAAGTATTATTAGTTTCTGAAGGGTAGAATTATGATAGGAAGGTACCCAAAGTTTCACGGGGGCAATTGGAAGAGAGAAGTCCACATTTTGAAGTTAGCCAAACCCTGTCATAGTAAATCCAAATTGTGGGCCTAGCTTTGAAATGTGTGTATTTGCTATGAAAGATGTCTATTTGCTGGGGTTGCCATAACAAAGTACCGCATACTGAGTGTCTTACCAATAGAAATTTATTGTCTCACAGTTCTGGAGGCTGGAGGTTTAAGATCAAGGTGCTGGCCTGTGGGAGGGGCTTCTGAGGCTGTGAGGGAGAATCTGGTCCAGGCCTCTCTCCTCTAGCTACTGTGGTTTGCTGGCAATCCTTGGCCTTCCTTGGCTTGTAGACACGTCACCCTGATCTCTGCCTTTATTTTCACATGGCGTTCTCCTTATGTGTGTGTCTATCCAAATCTTCCCTTTCATAAGGACGCCAGTCATATTGGATTAGGGGCCCACCCTAAGGCCCTCATTTTAACTTGATTATCTCTGTAAAGGCTTTATCGCCAAATAAGGTCACATTCTGGTATACTGGGGATTAGGACTTCATCAGATGAATTTTGGTGGGGGGAACACAATTCAACTCCAAACAGTTTGATTACTTCTTCTCCATTCCCAAGACTTACTTTTCCCCTCAACTGATACCTTAAGGAGAAGAATATCATTAGCTCCTGAGAGAATCCCAGTAAAAGAAATCTTGCCTCATTTAAAAATGAGGTTTATTGCCACATCCCACGCCAACCCCATGCCAGCATTGCTTTAGGAATGTGCTGATAATGAATTAGAATTGGGAAATAAATCCCAACAGTGGGTTCACAAGTTCTCAGGGGCATTTAGCAGTCTGCTTTACAGATTAGCCAAACAAAATGCCTTTTTGGTATTGCGTTCATTTACATGAATATAATGAAATAATTCCAAGGTCATTTGGATTGCATTTTTCAAAAATATGTTGGTAAATTTGTCTGAGGGGAGAGTGTGGTGCTGCTTAATTTTGCTCTAGGCAGTTAGGCAAGTCGGGGAAGAAGAATGATTCCTCTGGCAACTGTGGAATTATTTACCGTGATTGGAGAAGGATCTCGTGTTTGAATAACCCCTTTGAACTGCCTGACACGTAATGGAGGCTTGTTAAATGTTTACTGAATGAAGAGTCCAGGGAACGTGGAATATTTGAGAGCAATTGAATAAAAAGCACATATTTATTCAGAGATTTCCCACATACCTAGCTTTGGGGGCAGCCAGTATGTGTGAGAGAATAAGAATAACCATGATTATTTATTGTGCTTGCCATGTGCCAGACATCCTGCACACGTTTAAAAAATGTGATCCTAGCTACTCTCTGAGTTGGATAGTATTATTCTTATTTGAAATAGAAGGAAACGGAGGCTAAGAGAGGTCAAGCAACTTGACTACATAGCTGGTGATGGGTAAGGTAGGGTGTGTTCTCAACCTGTGCGATCTAATGCCTCCCAAATTGACCTCTCTCTAGAAGCTTACGTTCTTCTTGTGGAGACAAGACACTTATAATTGAGGCAGCTACAAAATTAGGATCGTAAGAGGCTAATTGTATCATATGTCTCTCTTGCCATGTACGTATGTGCTGTCACCATTTCGTACAAGTGTGGGGTTGTGTAATGGTTAAGTATGTATAATCTGGAGTAAGAAGCCTGGATTCAAATCTCACTTGGACCTCTTCCCATCTGTGTGATCTTGGACACGTAGCTTAACCGTTTTGTGCTATAATTCTTTTAATTGTAAATTAGGGGATCATAAATGTACCTACCTCATTGTGAGGGATACATAAGAAATGTAAAATGAAACAGTGCCTGGCAAAATGTATTTCCTGCTAGAGGCTTCACAAAGCCAGCAATTTATATATGCTTCATTCATTTATGTATCTTAAACATCTAGAACAGTGCTTGGTATAAAATAGATGGTCAGTAGTAAGTACATTGTTGAATGAATAAATATATTTCAGTATATAAATGCCAGGGCTTAGTCACATTAGCAGACATAATGAAGTGGTCAGATGCTTGTACCTCTATGTAGAACAGTGGTTCTATGTAGAACCGTGGTTCTATGTAGTCCACGGTTTATGCTGGAAATACCTGGAAGGCCTTTAAATCGACTGATTCTCAAGCCCCACTGCAGGCAGAGGTTGAACACTGCTGTTGGAGAATCACTGTGAAAGTAACAGCTACAAATGTAGACTAATACAGGTAGAACATGTTGAAGAGTCAATGCCAGTGGTGATTTTCTGAATGACTTTTGACCCTTAGGAAACTAAAGCCAACCTTTGTTTCAATGATAATTATATTCCTGAAAATGTCAATATACGTTAAGATCGTCAAAAAATACTCTGTGTTCATATGTAAAATGAATTAAGATTTAGGCTCAAAAAATTACACAAGGTTTGTTCCTCTACATAAATCTATGGTGGGATATTTGGAATTTGTGTGGGGCGTGAGACAATTTTTTATTGAGTAGACTCTCCTTAGCGTGGCAGGCAGCTTGTCTCGGTCAACCTAGAAGCATTGTGGGCTGCTCTGAATATAGGCAAAGTTAGTGCCAATGAATCGGGGGGAAAACACCAACATGCACCATAAGTAAGATCTTGCTTGAGGTACTTGGGGAGTTAAACCAAGGTACAGAGTAACTTTTGAGGCAGCTGGTTCCTTTTCTAGAACAAGGAGATGAGTTCACCAATCTTTAAGGTGAAAGTTGCTTGTTTTAGGAGACTTCGTGGCTTAGGGGACCTCCTGACTCGCTGGAGTGTCTCCTCCCAGCAGGTGGGGTCCTCATTCCATTCCCACAGGCAGCATCCCTGGGAGAGGGAGTTGGCAAGATGGAGATGGATTGATTACGGGAGCCATGTCAACCTGGAATAAGAGGAGAGCCAAACTGAATTGAGGGAAATTTGCAAAATGGATAATTAGAGAGTATCCTGGCTAAATAACCACTTACTTATGTGTTTTCCCATAAATGAAAAAAAGTTTCTCTTTATGAAGAGTACATGCTGCATGTTTCTTTTGATAAATACATTACCAAAATATTAACAGTATCATATGCCCTTTACAAATGTTGTAGCAAAAGATTCCATTTTAATGTTGATCACAAAGCCGTTTTGAGTTCTTTCTACCTCTCTTTGCCTTTATCTTTAAAGTGCTGCTTTGAGGGATTTCTGGCTCTCTCGGGAAAGAACTGAAATGCAAGGCCTGGGATATAATTCAAATCATCCTAATCAGATTTCTCAACCCTTGATCTAATCAGCAAGCTGTTTTGCTTAGCTTCTTGGTCAAGTTCACTCATTAACTCAGAAAGCATTCATTGAATATACGCTGTGTCTACCCCTGGGCTAGAACATAATAAGATTAGTAGACGAATTGAGCCCTGTCCTTTAAGAGTTTATAGTCTTACTGAATGAAGTGAAGGTAATAATAGAATGCTATTTAAAATGTATGACGGCTTTCGTACTTTAAATATGTTCAAGGTCTCTCATGGCAGGTAATTGACATTAACTCTGACTTTGTGCACCTGAAACTCCGTTTTAGAACATTTTCTTTTAATGTCTATTTCACCGTTATTATTATGCTTCTCTTTTTCAAAGACTTTTTTTTTTTGCCATTATAGTCATCCTCCGACAAAGTGTTGTAAAATTAATAGAAGGAATCATTGGCATTTCACGGTTTTACTGACTGTGGGTTCGGGAGGATTCTGAGCAGGAGGAAAGAACGAGAAGTTGACACCCCATTGATTTTTTTATTGGAACACATTGCAGCATAACCACCACTCCAACACGCATCGAATTCTACCAGACTCGTAAATGTCGTCTTTTGCAGCCAAGATGAATCCAAATAGAAAAATAACTTATACTAATTTTATTTGAGGTCTGAGAAATAATGAAATTGCTTTCTTATTTTGGAACAAAATGTGTATACGTGTATGAATTATTGGGAAAAAAAGAGTTCTCTCCCACGGTTATTTAGAAGAATGGAAAGCTATGATCAGAAGTTACGTCCCACCCCCTGTAGTACCTCTATGTATTTTTCCTGTTCTCTTTCTTTTTTTTTTAACATTTTTATTGGAGTATAATTGCTTTACAATGGTGTGTTACTTTCTGCTTTATAACAAAGTGAATCAGTTATACATATACATATGTTTCCATATCTCTTCCCTCTTTTGTCTCCCTCCCTCCCACCCTCCCTATCCCACCCCTCTAGGTGGTCACAAAGCACTGAGCTGATCTCCCTGGGCTATGCGGCTGCTTCCCACTAGCTATCTATTTTACGTTTGGTAGTGTATATATGTCCCTGCCACTGTCTCACTTTGTCACAGCTTACCATTCCCTCTCCCCGTATCCTCGAGTCCATTCTCTAGTAGGTCTGTGTCTTTATTCCCATCTTACCCCTAGGTTCTTCATGACCTTTTTTTTTTTCTTAGATTCCATGTATATGTGTTCTCTTTCTCATGTAATGTCCTTTCGTGAGGCCCATTTACAGTTACAAACTGGCAGCCACTTTGATGTTTCTTATTTATTTCCCCCCAATTAATGTTTCTATGTGTGGTAGATATACAATTTTCTTCTATTAATGTTACAAAAAAACAGCCTTAAATTTGCGTCCACAATGAGGAATAAATAATCAACAAAAGCCCTTACTTAATCATTTCTATTCACAGGCTGGGAGAGAGTATGATTTGACTGTAATTTCATTGCAGGGCTTATCCAGGGTTAAATGTTAGTATGTCTCTTATCTTATAGCCACATTGCTCTTCTAGAGACACATATATCCCTTGCATCCTAATTTGATTCTTTGAGCAATTTGCTGGCAGTCCTCATTAGCAAGAGTAATCAGGTTTTGGTGGTCAGTCTCCAACTTCTGATGAGTTAAACTCATTTTTCCTGTGGTTTCTACTGTGACAACAGAATTTTATTTCCTCTCTTCTTTCTTTTTTCTGATCACAACTCCCTCTGGCTGTTCATGAAAAACTGAAGGATTTATGTTTCTCTCATTCACCTAAGATTTAGGAATTCTTCAGCTGTTCTAAGCCTTTGTGCTTAGGCACCATTTGGTATTTTTTTTTTGCTAGAACACTTAAATTTAGGTTGTGGTGTCTGTTAGGAAATCAAAAGTGAAACCTGTAGATTCAGACTCCACAGAGATCTGGCTTTCTTGTGATAAAAACTGTGGCTCAGAATCACGGTACAGGATCCTTCAAAGCCAGAGAAAAGTACTAATGAAAAATGCTAAAGAAGTTCTTTGAACTCAGGTGGAGAAAAAAATGCCCCGGGGGTGAAGGCTCACCGTATAAGAGTCTCCCGGTGTTCTTTCCTTTGGCTCAAGAAAATGGAATATATTTTGGAGTGAAGGGCGAAAATTGATGTTGTTAATTATTTGCCTTGATGAAAGTGAGGGAAAAAAATATGGTGTCATCAGACTGTCTTCATTAAAGGCCTACATAGCCTGTGATGACTCTTTGTGGGATTATATAAAACAAGTACATTGCCTTGCTGCCCAGTACGGGGAGCTTCTGAATATAGGCTACTGGCAAGCTTGATATGATCACTTCCAACTACTGAAGGACCTATCCAGTGTTTCTGGGACTTCCTGTGTAGAGAAAGAGAGGAAAAAAGAAGAAGGAGAAGGAGGAGAAGAAGAATCTTCCAGTGTTCTTTCCTTATGGCTCAACAAAATGGAATATACATTGGACCGAGGGGCAGAAGAAGAAGGAGAAGGAGAAGAAGAAAGAAGAAGCGAAGGGGAAGGGGACGAGGAAGGGGAAGAAGGCTGGACACTTGCTGAACTCTCAGACACACTTGATCCTTGATTACTGGCTATACATCCTGGATTCTCTTCTGGGTTCTACCCAGACTTCCCTTGGGTTTTGGTTCTGCTGTTCATCTTGTTCACCTTTACAAATTGCACGAATGGGTGGAATTTGTAGAAATCAGTGAACAGTACAGGGAGATCATCTGTCTTCTAGAGTCCAACAAAGCTTGGATTCTGCTGGGTTATGATGGGATTCACCATACATTTGGCCACCACTGCCTGCCTCTCCCCATCTCACTGTCTGTGTGTAGCCTTGTTCCTCTGTATGAGCATCTGGGCCTCCCTGGGGACTTGGTGCTTCTGCAGGTGTAGTGTCAGAGATGGCAGGTTCTTACTGCAGTGTACCTCCTATGAGACAGGCTGCAGAGAGCTAATGCAAGTAAAGCAGGTAATGAAGTGGCAGGTGCCTTCCTTCAGGCTCCCCCCCCACCCTTGATAGGCCTGGGGTAGTTAGTGGCCCCTGTCTTGCTCTGTCAACCTAAATAAAGAAGTAAACTGAAGCAAGCTCAAATGACCAGAAATTGAGTTTATATGGGAATAGCAGTGCAATGTGGGACACGCAACCTATAGTAAGCTATGGGCGAATCTGTTGATAGTTTCGGACGAACTGTTCTTATGGTCAAAGAGCAAAGAGGGGAGAGTCCAGCCAGAATCCAAGCAGCAAGTTCATTGGTTTGAGGATGGGGAGAGATTCTTGGCGAATGTTCATTGTTTGAGGGGTAAGTTTCTGTCTCCTGTAGATCAGGCATTTACTAGAAATCAATCTCTTAGTTCTTACGTTTCGTTTGCCTGAGGGCACATGTGTGAGACTCTCCATTTCATATCCTCTGGTTCCGTTTTAGATTAAAATCTTTTTGCACTCCCGTAGAGCAGCGTGAAGACTTTAGCGACAGAAGGAAGCACCTGGGAAGCATGTGTAAGCGCAGATTCCTGCCCCCCACACCCGGCTCAGACCCACTCGGGACTCAGAGCTGCAGCATCACAAAGGCTCGCCTGATTCTAGTTCAGGTCGTTCTCAGAGCACATGTGGACCCTCCCGGAGAGGAACGCTTCTCTCCCGTCCAGGGAGCCACTTAGTTAATCCACAAGTCAGCACTCCTGTTTAAACTTGAGACCATTGTCTGACTTTTTTTTTTTTGGTGGTATGCGGGCCTCTCACTGCTGTGGCCTCTCTCCCCTTTGCGGAGCACAGGCTCCGGACGCGCAGGCTCAGCGGCCATGGCTCACGGGCCCAGCCGCTCTGCAGCACATGGGATCTTCCCGGACCGGGGCACGAACCCGCGTCCCCTGCATCAGCAGGCGGACTCTCAACCTCTGCGCCACCAGGGAAGCCCTGTCGACATTTTTGGTGGAGCTTTTCAGAAGTTGGGCTTCTGTTATTCCTGATGGTACCACAAGCTCTCCGTGGGAGATCCCTGCTTTCCTCCTTTATCTTGCTGTCCTCACTTTCTCCACTAGGCTCTTATCTCCTCCCTTCCCCTTGCTCAGCAACAGTCATGTTTGCTTTGCTAAAGCAGCTCCTCTGATTTCTTACCTTTGCAGACCAGTGTCAGGCCTGACTTTCTCAACCTCCCCTGATTCATTCACTCCTTTCTGACCCAAATTCTGTTACGTTACACTCAACAAACCTAAAATCCAACCAATGTGTTTTGGATTTTTCTTACCACGGACTTTGGTAAGATATTGGTCTTCCAGCGTGTGCGATTTCGAGGATGCAAATCGGTCTTTTCCCATTTAGAACCTCAGGCCATGTGTAGAATTCCTCTGCAAGGGTAAGGGAGGATGTTCTTGAGATGCATAAGACTGAATTTGGGGCGGGAGCCAGCTTGGGGAGCTCTTTGATGGGAAATGGAGGAATTTCAGTCGAAAACCTCATGAGCCTGCTTTTCTTGCTTAGTCTCTGGTAGCTTTAAAATTGTCTAAGATTTGGGACCACCCCAGCCTTAGGTCCTTTTCTGTAAACACAGAGACCTGCATTCCGCCCTCTGCCCTGAATAGGGGCTTACATTTTAATTCCTGGTCCTGAAGCGATATCACCCTAAGGTGGTCCCCTCAGTCTCCCTGTCTTTTGAGACCTGCCACCCTCTGTCTTCACCATGCGCTTTAGAGAGATATATTCCAGTACATTTGCAAAGGTCTTCACGTGTGGAAGACTAATTCAGGCATTGTTTCTACCCCACGGGAACTGTTTAGCTCTGTATTACCTTCTGATGTTGGTTTTCCTTTGTGTTTCTTCTTGCTGCAGGAAAGCAATCTCCCGGGCGGGCCTGCAGCACCTGGCCCCTGCACATCCCCTCAGCATTCCTGTGGCAAACGGGCCAGCGAAGGAGCCCAGAGCGACTCTGGACTGGAGTGTAGGTGTCGGCTGTTTCATTTCAACACCATTCCATTGCATGTGCGTCTCTCTCATCCTCACGATTCCTGTAGCTACCAACAAGACTTAATCATTTTCAATATTGTTCACTGATCCATCTTTGGGTATCTAAGCCCTGGCTCCATTTCCAGATTCCTAAGAACATAGCTCCTTTATATGAAGTCAGACGTATTGAAAACTAAAATAAAAACTTCATGAATCCTTTGAAGCACTATTGCCTGGGTTTGCAGCTGTGAGATAAAAAGTACCTCTGTGCACATGCTTTATTGGTCCCTGCCACGTTGATGATGAATAGAGTTTACTCTTAGCGACATCACAAAGTCCAAGTTTGATTTCCTTAGCTCAAGCTGCTTTTTCTTTTTTGGTCCTTTTTTTTCTTTTTCTTTTTTTTCTTCTTTTCCTGTGAGAGGATGACCTCACTTTACATTCCAGGCACTCCATGTTCTCCTGTTTGCTATACTTCCTCCCCAACCCAAAGGTAGATGGGTCTCATATCAGCGGGGTGGGTATATTAGCTGTTTTTTTAAAAAAAAATTATTTTATTGAAGTATACTTGATTTACAGTGTCATGTTAATTTCTGCTGTACAGCAAAGTGATTCAGTTATACATATATATACATTCTTTATCATATTCTTTTCCATTATGGCTTATCACAGAATATTGAATATAGTTCCCTGCACTATACAGTAGGAACTTGTTATTTATCCATTCTATACATAGAAGTTTGCATCTGCTGTATATGAGCTGATTTTAATGTTGTACCCGAAAGACATGTACAAAAACTGTTAACCTTGAAGGTTGCCGTGTGAATTGCTTTTACTGAGAGTCTTCGGTGAGTCAAGTTCTTGGCTGGAGACACTTTTAACTGTGGACTGAAAGGCCTTGTCTCTTTCTGAAGGAACGTAAGGAACAGTATGAAGCTAGAGGAGGGCTGCTCTGAGATTCTGCCAGTTTGGTCTTAATGATGAATCTTGTTTAGCATTTCTGGTTGAGTTGAACAGAGGGAATAATCCGTGTTCTTTTCCTCCCATAAGAAAGACTATGGCAGGGTGGGGGGAAGGAGAGGAATTTTTAAACTCAATTTTATTTTTAGCACATAGGCTATGATTTAATGTCCTTTAATACTATAATATTGCTCCCTCTTTCCCAAGAACACACTTACTAACATCCTTATTTTATACTCTGGACACATACCAATGTATGCAGTGTATGAAGTACCTGGCAAAAGACTGAATTTAATTGGAATGCAACTTCTTCCTTGATGGAGTCCAAGAGTGCTCCAGAAGCACCTGTGTATGTTGAGTTGGTGTTCAGGAAGACTGTTCCTCTCCTCGAATTTCCCTTTATTCCAGGACAGTTATTTAATAAACTCTTAAACCATAAGAGAGTGTGGAATATATTTACAGTAGTGCTTACATAATTTAAAAAAGAATTAAATATATAAACAAACAGGTAAATTAAATAAAAAAGGGATGTGCATGGGCCAATGATGAGAGTGTGTTACGGGGACCCCAAAAACTTAGTTTAATATCCATGGTGTTCCAAATCCTCTGATCCAAAGTAGTAGGATCCTATCTGAGATGCAAGATTCTAATGAGAGAGAGTTTATATCATTTAGATAGAAACATCCATTAAATCATTTCTCTGCCCCTTTTGTGACGTTAGTCAAGTCACTTGATTTCTTTCCGCCTCAGGGTCCTCATCGGTAGAGGGGGACAATGGTGACCCCTCCCTAAGGGGGACTTCAGGGCTGTTGTTAAGATCAAATGGGGGCAATGAGTGTGAAAGTTCTTTGTAAACGGTACAGCCGGCAGGTTTTCTATTCAGAAATAAAGTAATTGACGAATTGGTTGATTGATCGCCATTTGTTGAGTACCTGCTTTGTTCTAGAACCTGTGTTAGTTCCTTAGGATTCTGAGGTGAGGAAGATACGGTTTCTGCCTTCAAGAAGTTTAGAATGCCATGGGCAGAAGGGACATTGACAGCTAAAATACAGGGCAGCAACAGCTAGCGTAGAGAGGTACAGAGAGCATCACTGGGGTTGTGAGGAAGGACGCCTCCATCCCCATTTGATGTTGGAAAGAGTTACCAGAAAATGCTCTTAGAAAGAATTTTCCTTCCTGAGCCAAAGCTTGACTAGAAGGTATTATTTTTCTGATTCCTGTAGAGAGGTATATACTCTAATATTTCATCACAGTGGTATTTTTGGCTAGTGGTGGGTGAACTGCAGTACACAGTTCAGGAAGAGCAAATAGGAAGTACGGCCGGGGTGCGTAGCAGATCTTTAATCCTTCAGCCCCTTTGATTATGGCTACCCTGTCCTGGTGGCCTGATGAATTATCATGGTGGCAGGAAACACTTCGGGGATGTTTAACAGCGGAGGTAAAATGGAAAGCCTTCTCTGAAGACACTCCATCTCAGGGCTTATTTAGAGATCTGATGTGGAAGGAGTTGTAAGATGTGACTCAGGAAAAAAACACCTGTAATTGTGGGCTAACATTGCTGTTAGCAAACAGAAGCCAGCCCGATACTTCCTTAAGACAATCATGTAAAAGATTTTTCTCAGAAGAGAGGAAGAAGCAGATTGTTAAAAACATTTCAATGACTTTTTTTTTTTGCTGAGACTAGCCCTTGTTTCTAAATTTTTGGCTTTTCCTAACCTAAGTGCTTTACACCAAGTTCATTTATGTTACTTTAGTTTGCCTGCTTGTTCAAGAAGCTAAACCAGGGTTTTCTTTGTTCTGTTTAAACTATAAGACTAGTCCTCTGGCTTGACCTACTACCATTCTCTTTATTCTACTCCCTTGTCTGCTTCTCTACAAAAAAGCAGCGTGACCACTGCTCTCCTTCTATCAGCCCACTTTTCTGGACTAAATGCATTAAAATGATCAATCTTTAGAAAAAAATTTTTTTTTAATTTTTGGCGGTGTTGGGTCTTCGTTGCTGCACGCGGGATTTCTCTAGTTGTGGCGAGCAGGGGCTACTCTTCGTTGCGGTGCGCGGGCTTCTCACTGCGGTGGCTTCTTGTTGCAGAGCACGGGCTCTAGGTGCGCCGACTTCAGTAATTGTGGCACATGGGCTCAGTAGTTGTGGCTCATGGGCTCTAGAGCACAGGCTCAGTAGTTGTGGCGCACAGGCTTAGTTGCTCCACGGCATGTGGGATCTTCCAGGACCAGGGCTCGAGCCTGTGTCCCCTGCATTGGCAGGCGGGTTCTTAACCACTGTGCCACCAGGGAAGCCCAACTCTTTTTAAATTTCCTTCCTAATCTAGTGCATTGTTTTAAGACTTAAAGCACACACAGTTTTTGATCTTCCCATTCCTCCCAATGGTATCCTCTCTTCCCTTTCATGGTGACAACCTACAGGGGCTCTCCCTTTGACACCATGCCATGAACGTCAGCCAAGCCAGTTTTGGGGAAAACAAGCTAAATTGCTAGAAAGGAAGGGAGTAATGCTGAAAAAGGAAAAATAGTCTCATCTCCTGGGCTGGAATCCAAGCTTCCAGTTTAGAGCGAGTTAGCCCACTTCGAAGTGAGTCTGTTGCACAGATAATGTGTGTCTTTTCTTAAATGTCACATGCCTCCCATGCAACGGAGACTTAATTTGGACGTGGAGATTTCTTCCCTGTTTTTCGCGTTAGAGCAGAGAACATAGGATGTGGATCTTCGCTCTGTGTCCTCTGTTCTGTAATTTACTTTTGCCCATTACACTGCCTGAACAACTCTCAAAGCAATGGTAGAAAAGCCACCAAGATCTTTCTTAAAAAGCCTGTTGGTTTTCAACATAGCATCCTTGATTTCAATTCATTTTTGCCTTCCTCGTTGGAAAATTTCCTCCAAGGCTGAGGGCTGTGGAAAACAGAGCCTCAACAGAAACAAACCCACATCCTAAATCCAGACCACCTTTTCTTCCCTCTGGTTGATGATGCTAAGAAAAGGAGTGCTTCCTTCTGGGCAGGTAAAACATAACACAGTGGGTTCCCTGCCTCACTGTTTGGTTCAGAGACAAGATTAGGGAAGCAGAGTCTTCATGTGGGATTGGTTTAAATGGGGTTATGAAACTAGGTCATTTTATCTTTGGAAACCTTGAATGAAAAGGCAGGAGGAGGCAGGTGTGTGTGTGTGTGTGTGTGTGTGTGTGTGTGTGTGTGTGTGTGTGTATCTGTATGCACATGTGCCTGCTCTCATTTTAGTCTTGTTTCAGATGGCAGGTCCAAGCAGACCTGTGCCTTCCTTACAAGCTCTTGGCCTTTGCTTTTTAACTTCAGGTTTGGGTGTCATCACCAGTAATGACTCACACCCCGATATCTTTCTCCACTTCCATCCTCATTTCAAAAAACATTGTCCATTTAATCAAGATATCAGATTGCTAAGCAGAGCAGGAGGAGATAACCGACTATAAATTAGTAAAGGTCCTGACCTGGTCAGCCATGTTAATAGTGGGACATATCTAGCATGTTTTCATGCACCCTCGCTAATCTTTTAGTTTCTAAAATTGTGAGAATTTTAAATTAAATCACATTGGCTGCTGGCAGAAATCATAGACTCTTACAACTTCACAGGTCGGTGAGAAGTACCTAGGTCTAATCTTTTGCCTCTTAGTAAGTGATTATCTAAACTAACACTGTTGAACAGAAATATGTATGAGCCATAAACAAAGCCTAACTTTTAGTGGCCACATTAAAAAGTGAAAAGACATAGGTAAAATTAATTTTAATATTATATTTTGTTTAACCAAATATATAAAAATATTGCTGTTTCAACACATAATCAATATAGTTCACATTCTTTATATATATATGATGAATATATGATATATATATGAACCATCAATATAGTTCACATTCTTTATATATATATGATGAATATATGATATATATATGAACCATCAATATACGGTTCACATTCTTTTTTCAGACTAAGTCAGTCTTCAAAATCTGCTGTGAATTTTACACTGACAGCACATCTCAATTAGCGCTAATCACATTTCAAGCGCTCCATTGCCATATGCTTACTGGACAACATATCTAAACCATCTGAGACAGATTTCACCTATTATTACCTTGCAGATTTTTAGAGGGAGACAGTCCAGATTTTTGTTTCCCTTTCTGAATTTGTAAGGATATTTACATTTGATACATATTTATGATTGTCTTATTGTTTCAAAACATTTTTTACAAGCAAGTCTTCATTTTGTGTAGATTATTTGCTTCTGGTGTCAGCGTACTCTATCTGTAAGTGTCATTCAGTCTATAACACTCCCTCTCCACAACTTGTGTCTTTTTACCTATAACTATTTATTACTAGGACTTCAGGTAGAACTTGAGAGCAAGAAATCCTATCTGTATCTACATAGGTGGGTCTCTGCTCTTAGGTAGCTAGATCTATCTATAGATAGGTTGATCTATATAAATCTATGTATACCTACAGAGACTTGTTTCAACACTCACTAATACAGAAGAAATGTTATCTTCATTTTGAAACGGAACTATTTTTTCTGTCTGGCACAGACGGATACTCTGCGTTATATACTGTTTGAGATGGTATTTCAAGATGAATGTGTAAAGAAGAGAGAAAGAGGTACCTGGGTGTGGAGAATGGAATAAATAAAAAAATATGGCACAGAAAAGGAAAATATGACGATATTTAGAGAAGAGTGACAAAAGAATAGATTGTGGGAAGGTGAATAAGAAAGACAGATTGGTACCATTAATGGAAGGTCTAGTGCGTGGGATTAAGTTTAGATTTTGTTTTATAAATAATAGGGATTTTTTTTTTTTGGCCTCCTAAGCAAGAGAGAGGCATAATCACAGCTATGTTTTAAGGGAGTTAATTTTACAGCAGTGTGAAATATCAGAGAGAATGTCAGAAGTAGAATTCAGAGCAGAAGAAACCAGGACTCAGAGATTAGACATGCTGTTCAGTGTATGGTAGGTAACTTGGGGGTAAATGTAGGCAATGAAAGGAAATGCAGACAAAGCCGTGAGCAAAGAGAAGAGGCCTGTGTTAGTTGGGGTGGGCTAGGCTGCAATAAATAAAATCATCACGTAATGGCTCAATACAAGAGAACTTTATTTCTCACTTGTGTAACAGACCAGGACTGTTTCAGGTTGGGTGGCGGGTGAGCTCTGTTCCACATAGTTATTCAGTGACCTGGACTGACAGTTGCTCTTACAGCATCGTTAGAAGCCTTCTAAAATCATCCCAAAGGCCAACTTCCCAGGTATCCAGTATGGGAAAAGGGAGGGAGGTTTTAGTGGGCCAAGTCTGAAAATAGTACATGTCACTCCTGCTCACGTGCCATTGGTTAGAACTGGGTCACATGGCCACATCCAATCACAAGCGAGTCTGGATAACAAGGTCTAGCTCTGTGCTCAGGAAGAAGAGAAAAATGATTTTGGTGAATGGCTAGCAGTCTTGACTACAAAGACCCAGGAGAGAAATAGATGTTGGATAATACCAACATCTATGGATTAGGAAGGAAGAACGAAAACTGGTGACTAACCACAACGATAATAAGAACTATATTGAGGGAATCCCCTGGTGGCGCAGTGGTCAAGAATCCACCTGCCAATGCAGGGGACACGGGTTCGAGCCCTGGTCCGGGAAGATCCCACATGCCGCGGAGCAACTAAGCCCGTGCGCTGCGACTACTGAGCCCACGTGCCACAACTACTGAAGCCCGCGTGCCTAGAGCCCGTGCTCCGCAACAAGAGAATCCATCGCAATGAGAAGCCCGCGCACTGCAACGAAGAGTAGCCCCCGCTCGCCGCAACTAGAGAAAGCCTGCGCGCAGCAACGAAGACCCAACGCAGCCAAAAATAAATAAATAATTTTTTAAAAAAAGAACTATATTAACACCTATTAACTTCTCATTGTGGGCAAGGCATTGAACGTTATTCATTTTCACGTTTAAACATCATTGTGATCTTGTGAGGGAAGTACAATTATTATTACAATTTTAGTGGTGAGTAAACTGAGGTCTAGGGAAGTTAGAGAGACCCTAGGTCATAGAGCTAGTAGGTAGCAAGTCTATCTGACTCCAAAGCTCATGTTTATTACTCTTGAACTGGATAAGGATTTATCAGAAGTGTAAGAAGAAAACCACAACAGTTTATTTTTCTATTCATGTGTGAATGCCACCCAGCTGAATTCAGGAGTTCCCAAGATCATACTCACTTGCAGGTTCCGGAATCCCCAAGACCACACTCAAGTTCAATAATTCATCAGAAGGACTCACAGAATTTACCGAAAGCTGCTGTACTCACATTTATGGCCTATTATAGTGAAAGGATACAGGCTCAAACCAGCCAAGGAAAGAGGTGCATGGTGCAAAGTCCAGGAAATTTCTACACAAGGAGCTTCCGGTTGTCCTCTCCCGGTGGATTTATGACAGAGATAACCTCTCCCAGCAACCATGGTGCAACTATACATATGGCATATTGCCAACCAAGGAAGCTCATCTGAAACTCGGTACCCAGAGTTTTAGTCGGAGCTTGGTCATGTAGACACAGTTAACCACCTGCATGGTTGACTTTAGCCCCTAGCCCCTCTGGAGGATGAGCTGATATATGCCTCACCATAAGTCACTGCTATTTTAGAATATTTGGCATGGCCCAAGGTCCCCATGTAAACAAAGATACTCTTATCAGGCAAGACATTCCAGGCACTTAGAGAGATTACCTTCCTATAGTTGAGGGCAAAGGCCAGACCTCTCTTTGCGTAAGGTTACTTCCTTCTGATGCGTCAGACAAGACAGATGTACAGGAAAAGGATGAGGCATGGGGAAAATGTAGTCTAAGAAAAGGTATGTTTCACGTTTTCCTTGCATGACTGTTTTTTTTCTTGCATGCCTCTGTTTCTTTCATGATTTTGAAAGACCGTCGTGTCTCTTAGGCATCCATGTTTACTTCTCACAGTTTGTGACTCCAAACTTATGGACAGATTAAAAAAAAATTATCCTTTCTACTCCTTGGAATTGCATATAACAAGAATGTGATTCATTCACTGATTCTTAATCTCATCTTTTCAGTTCCCCAAATTTATTTATCACCTACTATTTGCCAGGAGCTAAGTTAAGTGCTGGACATTTAATGTCCATATGAAGCTTAGAATCTAGCATAAGAGGGAAACATGAATCAAATAATCATGCCAATGAATGATGGGAGGGAAACATGGTTTTATGAGAGTAACTAACAAAATGACTTCGATTTGGGGGTCCGTGATGGCTTCTTTGAGAAAATAACACTTGATCTGGTAACCAAAAGGTAAATAGAAATTACCCACGTAAGTCAGAATGAAGAAGAATAGGAAGTTTGGGTACAGTAAACAGAATACGTGGTCAACAGTCTTTGATGTGGGGACATTTGAACAGAGATCTAAATGAAATGAGAAATGCACAGTGCAGGTGTCTCGTGTAAGCAATTTTTAGTCAAGGGAGCAGCAAATTCAATGGACCTGAGATGAGAGCTTCCTTAGTCTGCTTGGGAAATACGAGACCAGTGTAATGGCAGGTCAGCGACTGAGAGGGAGAGAGAGAGAAGATGAGGTAGCTGGGCAGGGAAACGAGATCGCGGAGAGACAGGAGAGGAAGTCAGAGAGGCTCCCAGGGACGAGGTAAGTGAGGACTTTGCACTGTTCCGAGTACATAGATAGCCATTGAAGAGTTATGAGCAGATGAGCGATTTGATTAGATTTACTTTTGTTGTTGTTTGGCTGCGTTGGGTCTTCGTTGCTGCGCGCAGGCTTTCTCTAGTTGTGGCGAGCGGGGGCTACTCTTTGTTGCGGTGCGCCGGCTTCTCATTGAGGTGGCTTCTCTTGTTGCGGAGCACAGGCTCTAGGCGCATGGGCTTCAGTAGCTGCGGCGCATGGGCTCAGTAGTTGTGGCTCATGGTCTCCAGAGCCCAGACGCAGTAGTTGTGGTGCATGGGCTTAGTTGCTCCACGGCATGTAGGATCTTCCTGGATCAGAGATGGAATCTGTGTCCCCTGCACTGGCAGATGGATTCTTAACCACGGCGTCACCAGGGAAGTCCCTGATTAGATTTACATTTTAAGGTAATTATTTTGGTTGCTCTGTGGAGAACAGACCATGGGGAGACAAGAGTAGAGCAGACACACCAGTTAGGGGGCTATTGGGAATATTCCAAGCCAGAGATGATGGAGGATTGGGTGGTAACAGTAGATGTGGTGAGAATTAATTGGGTTTCATACACATTTTGAAACTAGAGTCAGTAATATTATTTCTTGAACCCCATTCCATCAGGCTTTCTTCCTTCTCATCCTGCTGTTGGTACTTTTGTCAAGGTCATCAGTGACTTCACATGTGCACATGGTGAAATCCAATGGCCAGTTCTTCAGCTTTTGACACAGACCTTCTAGGTGCACTTTCTTCCTGGAAACGTTATACTCTTTTTTGTTTTCCTTGTACCCCAGTGGCCACTCCATCCCAGTCCCCTTTGCTGGATCTTTCCTATATCCCCAAACTCTAAGTATTGGAATGTTCCACAGCTCAGTACTCAGAGCTTAGGTTTTTGCATTCAGTTCTCATGGCTTTAGATGCCATCAATTAACGGTTGCCTCCCAAATTATTCATACAGTACATACCTCTTCTTTGAACTTCAGACTCATAAAAATTGCCCTCTCAGCATCTCCACTTGAAGGTCTAATAAGCATCTCAGAATTTTACATCCTCAACACTGAACTCATTGCGCTGATCATTTCATAATGTATAAAACTATAGAATCACTGTGTTGTACACCTGAAACTAATATATTGAATGTTAATTATAACTCAATGGAAAATAAAATAAAACAAAAACCTGAACTCGGCTTACTCCCTAAATCTGCTCTTACTGTAATCTTCTCCCTGAATTTCAGTAAGTGGTATCTCCATTCTTACAGCTGCAAATATTTGCTAAAAACTTCAGACTAGTTAAAGCACACTTTCTGGGGATGGGCTGGTAGCCAGGTGTTCTTCAAAACCCATCAGGTCATTGTAATGAGCAATTAAATTTGAGAACGAGTGTGCTCGAGCCACTGTGGCAGGAAGCCCCCACCTTTTTCTTTCCCTCTTCTCTTACTGATGTCGGGCTTTCTAATCAGATCCCCACTCAGGAGTGAGGTTAGCTCATGCTAGCACTCCTGCCGTGCCTGAATCCTTATTGGCAAGCTTCTGAGTGCTCGTAGAGGGTCTCCAGTGTGCAGGGACAATCCGCTTGGCCCAGCGTAGATGAAGCCTGCCAGCCCAGTGAGTTACTGATGTCTTGCAAGTCTCTGACTCCCTGGGCTTACTTGCTCCTGCCCACCTTACTTGGCCTACTGGGACTTAATTTTGGGCCTGCCTAGATTGGTATTATCAAGGATTTTTGACCTTCTCCCCACTGCAACATTTTGTACTTCACTTTTTAAAAGAGTTGGTGGGATTTTTGCTGTAGTACGTTTCTGTAGTATTTGCTGCTATGATTACGTGTTTAGTTTCCATGTTCTCTGGTAGATTTTACTGCACACTAACCCAGTGCCTGGCACCAGGTGCGTGGAATGTTTATTGAATGAATTAGAGAATAAAAGAATGAAAAGAGATTTAATTCTATAAATGGTTGTAAGTTAAATCTGGATGATAAGTTCCCAGTAGTAGAGTATTTTAGTTTGTGGAGCTGGATTTCTTTAGGATACCTGGCAAAGAAATGCCTTTTAATTAACTAATTTATTTTTTATCTTGTTCTCATCCATCATGATCTGAAGACTTTTAGGGTTCCAAACCTACAGCTATTCTCTGTTTGCCACTGGAGGTATGTGAATATTTTTAGAAGCAGGGAAATCATTCAATTTGAAGAATTTAGAATTGGACGAAGGCCCTATTGAGCTGGTGAAATGTTTGAATTAGTAATTTATTATGCTTTGACTACACAGCGACTTAAAACTAAGTTCTAAGAAGCTCCTGGTTTAGAAGTATAATTTATCCATTACTGATATAAATGTATTTTCAAGCAGCCTTTAAAGTACTTTAATACTACTCTCCTCCTTAGCTAATTTGCTAAGGAGAGTCGACGTTTAATAGAATTTTGGCCTCAATTGTCATGAACTCTGCAGTGGGCCTGGATGAATAAGGCCTTAGATTGAATACCTTGAGGGTTTTTT
This sequence comes from Aethalodelphis obliquidens, assembly GCF_003676395.1. Taxonomy (NCBI): domain Eukaryota; kingdom Metazoa; phylum Chordata; class Mammalia; order Artiodactyla; family Delphinidae; genus Aethalodelphis; species Aethalodelphis obliquidens. The sequence goes on from NW_020837949.1 coordinate 15,567,190, forward strand.
GCCCCTCATTTGTTACATATTTCAAAGATGACCACATCCATGGGTAAACGCATCTTTGGACTTAACATATTAATTAATTATTGCTCACAGTTTTTCCAAATACCTTTTTCCGTTTCTAGAATTTTGGTAGGACCAATTTCAGCAGTATTTTCAGGGGTAAAATGAGAAGCGTTTAGACAATTTGGGTTCACTAACTGTCTTGCATCCAAAATCTAAATTTGAGATCTGCCCCCCTCCACCCCGTCCCTTTTTGCCTGAAAAGAAAACTGAAGTCAGGTGGGTCTTTTCCTTCCAGGAAAATGCCGTGAATGGAGAGCACCTGTGGCTGGAGACCAACGTCTCGGGAGACCTGTGCTACCTGGGGGAGGAGAACTGCCAAGTCAGATTTGCAGTGAGTGTGCGCCCGGGACCCCTGTGCTCTGGCCTTCCTGGGGGGAGCCTTGCGGGTAGTTGAGTCTGAAGGCAGCGGGGATCACCACGCCTGAATTTCCAAGGAAAGCTTTGAAAGAGCCTGTCCCTGTGAGGCAGTTGACAGCTTATCAAGTTAGCATGGCTTTTAAGGGGTCAGTTGAATGGTTTTAGGTTTTTTCTTGATTCTGCAGGTCGAACCTTGGGATAATGTGCTACTTTGTGATGATAACCAGTGTTGGGTTTTGTTAGTGTGTTTGGGGGTGGGGGAGAGGGTGAGTGTGCATGACGGCGATGCTTGCACACGGAGCCGTGTCCTGTGGGGAGAGACCTGTGGGTGGAGGAAGGGTCTCTGTGGGAGAAGGCTCTCCTTCGTAGGGGAGCATGTGTGGTGGACGACATTACTGGTGGGTGAAGGTAGAGATGGGTGCAAACACCGGTCTGGTGGTGGGTGTAGGCTCACAAATAATTCAGACTAGGCTCCAGATGAGAAAATTCTAGCAACTATATAAGTGACCAACAGTCAACTGCATCAGAGCATAGCTTTCTAAAATTTGCTTTGTCCGTATTTGGAACAACGTTTAAATGTTAAATCTTCTTTGTGTTCCATGAAAAGAGCATGGTTGCCAGGCTGTAAGTTGGGAGGAACTAAATTTTAGTATTGAGAAACTGAACTTAAAATTTTTGTGTAGTTAAAAATTATGGTTCAAAAAGAGAGTAATGGGGGCTTCTCTGGTGGTGCAGTTGTTGAGAGTCCTCCCGCCGATGTAGGGGACATGGGTTTGTGCCTCGGTCCGGGAAGATCCCACATGCTGCGGAGCGGCTGTGCCCGTGAGCCATGGCCGCTGGACCTGCGCGTCCGGAGCCTGTGCTCTGCAACGGGAGAGGCCACGACAGTGAGAGGCCCGCGTACCGCAAAAAAATATATATATATAATAATAATAAAATAAAAAAGAGGGTAATGGGAAACTAACAATAGTAAAGAAGAAAGAAAAGTTGTATTCTTTCTTATTTTGGGGAAATGGGCATCATAATTGACCTAATAATTTTTTTCTTTTTTGTTATGTTTGTTTATAACGTGAAAGAGGATTTGGGGCAAAATGTAGAACCTAGGAATTGCGAATGAATATGTTTCTATGAATAACAAATAAGGAAGAAATTGAGTTTCTGCCAACGTCTATAGAAGAATAGCCCCAAGGGACTTTTATTAGGCTGCCTGGAATCACAAAGCTGGGGAGCCAAGATTTTTTAAAATTGCATTAGGTGTTTTGATGCCTAGTTTATAGGTCTTGTTTGGAAAACTTTATTAGAGTTTGGAGGACCAGGGTTTGTTTGAGTGAGGGTGGGAATAGTTAAATGTCAGTTGAAGACTCAGTTGTACAGGCTCTCAATTTCAAGTCAGGAAACTTGGATTTGAATCTCAGTGTTATCACTATGTGACATTGAGAACTCCTGACCTTTGGTTGTTGGCCACCTTCAAGGTAGAAAAATGAAGGAGGATTAAATTAAGTTTGCTTCTGATTCAGATCTGTACTTCGTTGTTTGCATTTCTTTTAATCTGGTTGTAAATTCAGTTGATTTAAATATCATTTCAACTTTATGCATATGTATTTTCAATTAAAGTATAATTTCATGAAATTTGATTAAATTAACCAAAACCAAGAGAAGCTCAGCTGTTTAGACTAAAATGCTATAAATGATGAATTAACATTTGGATCTTAGTTAATTTGTAAACACTGGTCTTGATAATATAAAATGGAAAAAATGAAAGCCAGTCCTTCTTGTGTACATACTTTTGAACTATTATCTACTGATGCTGCTGTCAACTGATGGACTGTAATTTGTTATGGAGTTCTACCTTATTTCCAGATTACTCTCTTTGATCCTTTTCTGACACTCTTTTAGAGTCAGCCACACGTTACCTCTCTTGGCAAAAATATGAACAGGTACCTACATCCGCCTTAAACCTTGTATCAGTAAATAGCATTGCTACCCACTAATTGATTCTAACTCGGTCACTATTACCTCGATGCCAGGAAAAGTAACAAAGAAAGGAAATATTAGGGAGATGTAAGGAGGTAATAGAATTACAAAAATTTCTAGTGTTCTTTTGAATCTTCCTCATAATTTCATCCCAAATACTTGGCTTTCTTAACTCACTTTACAAAGTGTCTGGAGGATGAAGGTCTCTCCTCCAAAAAACATGGATTAAATGAAGGCATAAAGTAGTGAGGAAGCTGAAGACCTGTTTCCTCATTATAAGTTCCTGAAGGCTCAGTTTTTTTTACCTGTAAAGTGGGAGGAATGTTGTTTTGAGGGTTAGATGAGATAATGCATTGAAAGGACTTACTTGCCACAGCCATGGGCATAATGAATTAAAAGGGGGCAGGGGGGACCCAGAAAGGACAAGAGCAGACAATTCACAAAAGAACTACCGCTGGCCAATATATGTATGAAAAATATAAACAAAGGCACTCAAATTAAAACAGCTATGAGGAGTCAACGTCGTGTGCCTGTTAAAGATTTACAAAATGGTAATACCTGCTGGCTAGTTTAGACCAAAATTCGTATTCTCATTGTCAGCTGGTGGGAGTGTAAGTTGATATACTTCACAAAATTATCACTATGTAGTAAAAGCGTTAGAAATCTAACTCACTCTCTCCACTTCATTCTGGCATCACGTTTTGGGAAGGACACTGGCAAAGGGAAGACCCAGGAGAGTGTGCTTAACTTGGTTCAGGGTGGGGAAGTTTGTAGTAGAAGGAAGAGCGAAATAACCGGGGTTGCAAAAGAGTATTAATGAGGGAAAGGAGAGAGAACTGACATCTTCCAGCATTAGAAGAGCTGCCATGAAGAAAAGGAAAGTATGTTTTTTTAATTTAATTTTTTATTTTATATTGGAGTATAGTTCATTTACAATGTTGTGTTAGTTTCAGGTGTACAGCAAAGTGATTCATTTATACATATATATGTATCTATTCTTTTTTGGATTCTTTTCCCATATAGGTTATTACAGAATATTGAGTAGAGTTCCCTGCGCAATACAGTAGGTCCTTGTTGATTATCTATTTTATATATAGTAGTGTGTGTATGTTAATCCAAAACTCCTAATTTATCCCTCCTTGCCAGGTTTCCCCTTTGGTGCCCATAAGTTTGTTTTCAAAGTCTGTAAATCTATTTCTGTTTTGTAAAAAAGTTCATTTGTATCATTTTCTTTCTAGATTCCACATATAAGTGATATCATATGATATTTGTCTTTGTCTGACTTACTTCACTTAGTATGATAATCTCTAGATCCATCCATGTTGCTGCAAATGGCATTATTTCATTCTTTTTTATGGCTGAGTAATATTCCATTGTATGTATATGTGTGTGTATGTATGTGTATATATACCACATCTACTTGATCCATTTGTCTGTCGATGGACATTTAGGTTGCTTCCATGTCTTGGCTATTGTAAATAGTGCTGCAATGAACACTGGAAAGAAAAGGGAGGTGTCTTGCTCTCCCCTGTTAGGAAGGTAGAAGTAAGTTCTAGATAGAGAATCCACTGACTCTAACAGTCGATCTTACACTTTGGTATAATAGATGTCACCTGGAAAACCTGTTAACAAGGTAGATTACTTTTTAAATCCTTGCTCCAAATGCTGATTCAGTAGGTCTGGAGTTAGATTTGGGAACCTGTGATTTTTAACAATCGCCTCAAATAATCATGGTACAGATGGTCCACAAACTTAACTTTGACAAATACTGTATTATAAGGAAGAACTTTAACAGTCAGGGCTTGGACAACCAACAGGGGAACAAGGTGCCTGGAGAGATGGGCTCAAAGGAAGTGTTTATGAATATGTTGGGTGGCCATCTTTCAAGGATGCTAAAGGGGGGTGCACCTCTGCTTTGGGTAAGAGGTTAGGCAAGGAGATCTCCAAGACAGCCTCCAGTTTAAATGTTTTATTTGCAGCTTTCTTAGTATTGAACACAGTTTCGTAAGAAAAAAAAATACCATGTGTAAATAGATTATATATTCTCATTTCTTTAAAGAATCACCTTTGAAGAAAGCCAACCTGTTGGGTTTGGGACCAGATTACCATAACCAGGTGCTACCTGCTGGCTTCTAAACAGAATGCAGGCAGAGTGCTTGGAGGAGGAGTGACTCCATCACTGAAGAGGTGCCTTTCACTCCTTACTCTATTTTAGCAAAGCAAATGTCACGGGTGGAAGTTAAGAGAAGGGAGAAGGGAGAAGTCAGTGTGGGTTGAGTAGACAGACGCGGCTTCGTAGAAATGGGGCTTGAATGCAGTATTGAAAGATGGGTGAGATTTACGTAAGTCGAGTGGGGAAAGGAAACCTTTACAGGCAGGGAGAGGAACATGGGCAAACTCAGAGGCAGGAACAAGCTTTGTACGAGGGAGAAGGGAATCACGAGACAGGCATGAGCACACCAAAGGGCATGCGTTGGGTAAGAATGGAAATAAGGACGGATGGGGGTGTGTGTGTGTGTGTCTGTTTTCTCAACTGAGACTCAGAGTGCATGTTATAAATGTCTGTGTGCTTGTAAAGCATGACCATATTGTCTAAACCAAGACAGATTTGAGGGTGAAAATGGCTGCTGTGAAACCATCACAACGTATGGGGACAGTGCAATAGTCTATTTAAAACCAAAGCCATCCTGCAAATTCAGGACCTCCTGCTGGCAGACATGGATGGACATTTGGGGGCTGATATTGGAAGGCATTGCAAGGAAGGCAGTGACGACAGAACATGAAGACTGCTGTAGGAGAGTTTGCTCCAAAGTCTCAGGGCTGAACCAGATGACCTTTACAGTTCTTCCTCTTTTATATTCTCCAGTGAGAACATTTAATACTGCAGAATGTCTGTGAATAGATATTTAATGGGATTAAAGTTGTTCCCAAATCAGTGGCAATCCCCAAGTTAGTAGCTGTTTCTTTTTCTGGTCTGGAGAGAAGAAAGGTATGCAAAAGTCATGAAATGGGAGTAGAAGGATCACTGTTTTCCATCATGATTATGGGGGGGGAACTGAGGTAAAATTCCAGCTAGGACCACTTTTGTTTCGTGATATTTATTTTGATGGACATGTCTTCATTCATTTATTCTACAAGTGTTTACGGGCTGGGTACCCAGTGCCAGAAACTTCAGACCGAGTTGAGAGTGACAGGTGACAGTTAATTGTAATTGACAACGTCACGGCTCATAGTGGGTACGCTGCTCGTGCCTGTCTCGTGACTGTCTTCTCCCTCGTACAAAGCTTATTCCTGCCTCTGAGTTTGCCCATGTTCCTCTCCCTGCCTGTAAAGGTTTCCTTTCCCCACTCGACTTACGTAAATCTCACCCATCTTTCAATACTGCATTCAAGCCCCATTTCTACGAAGCCGCGTCTGTCTACTCAACCCACACTGATTTCTCCCTTCTCTTAACTTCCACCCGTGACGTTTGCTTTGCTAAAATAGAGTAAGGAGTGAAAGGCACCTCTTCAGTGATGGAGTCACTCCTCCTCCAACATCACTCATCTGACAACATCACAGTGGGTACAGTCTGTAGAAATCGTTCTGGTGCGTGGCTGATGGCATATACAAAGATGTTAGCGAAATACATATTTGTTCCCAAAGAAACTCATGCCTCCCCTGAGAATCCATTGAGTACATACCTTTGCACACCAATTTTTGCACTTAAAAGACACTGCCTACATCACTACGTAGGGGTACAAACAACCGTGGTCACACCTGCCCAGAGACATGTAGACACAGAAAGGCCACATGGGTAGTGGGAAGGAAGGGGACTCTGAGTGAGACAGACCTGAATTTGAAAACCTATTGTTCCATGTAGTTACTGAGTGAATTTGGGGCGTATCATTTCACCTCTTTTTGCCCCCATTTCCTGATTTACTGTATGGTTGTTAAGATTGACCTCAGTGATTCTTTTTTATTTTTATTAAAAAATTTTTTTTTTAATTTTAACATCTTTAGACCTCAGTGATTCTTATTCCTGGAGGAGCATTGTAGTGTCTTCTGAAGCTTTCCTTCAACTTTATTTTTTTAAACGGCTGGTTCCCAGCCGGGATCTACCACATCAGAATCTCCGGGGAGTGGGACCAGGCATGAATATGTTAAAAACAAGCAAACTCTACAGATGACATATGTGCTGTCACACATAGTGGGTAGGGAGCCACTGATCTACTTCACAGAGAGAGTGTCAGAACCAAATGAAGTGGCCTGGTCCCTGCCTCTGGTGTAGAGTGGCTGTTATGCCATAAATCGTGTACCCCCCAAATATGTTGAGGTCCTAACCCCCTTGATCCCACAATGTGACCTTATTTGAAAATTGGGTTGTTGCAGGTGTAATGAGTTAAGATGAGGTCATACTGCAGTAGGTGGGACCTCATGCACTCTGACAAGCGTCCTTATAAGAAGAGGAGAGGACACACAATGGTAGACAGGGAAGAAGGCCATGTAATGATGGAGGCAGAGATTGGAGTGACAGAGCTGCAAGCCAAGCATCGTGGGCTCTTACCAGAAGCTAAGAGGGAGGCGTGGACAGATTCGCCCTCAGAAGTGTGCCAACCCTATGCACACCATGGCGACAGGCTTCTAGCCTCCAGGGCTATGAGAGAATTCACATTTCTGTTGCTTTACGCTACCCAGGCTGTGGTCCTTGGTTAGGGCAGCCCTAGGAAGCAAAGACAGAAGATATTCTGTTAAGGTGAGTTACCTTACCTGGCCATGCAGATGCCTGCACACGGCTCTCAGATGCACTCACACAGGTACATTTAAATCAGGCTTGATTGAGGATTTCAGTTGAGAGGTATGTGGCTTTCTGGATAAGTGAGCAGACAGACAGGTAGATGCCAGAACTACGGGAATAGGGTAGGTAGAAAGGTGAGGGAGACCGCAGAGGTTGGGCAAGAGAAGAAAGGAGCTGTCAGGCTTCGGAATGCTGTTACCAGTTATATCTTCTCTATACTTAAGTGTACTTCTGTCACCTTCTCTTTGTGGGTAGGCTAATGGGTACCGTTTCGCTTTTGTTATTGTTTTGTTTGTGTGTTTTACTTTACTCTTGTCCTTGTGGGTCACGTTTGGCAAAAATGGCCAAACCCGCCTGTAACACCTGACCTTGATTCTAAGGTGTCTTCCAATACTGCTCAGCGCTTAACAAATATAGTTTTATTAAGTCGATGACTAATTGCAATAGGGCAGTCAGGTGAGATGGGGAGCGGGGGAGTGGAGAGTGAGGGGCTACTCAGATCCAGTGACAAATAGGTCTGGATAGAAATCCTAGCTCTGCCCTGCTGCCCTGAGTCTCAGGTTGCTCTGTAAAACGGTGATGATTATATCTGCTCTTCAGAATTGGCAGGAGGATTAAAGTAGTTGACACATGTTAATGTCCTCCCTCCTTCTCTCCTATCCTTGCTTATATTTCAATGTCATTAAGTTGAATGAGCTAATTGGTAGTTTGGTTGGACTTTGGTTTCAACAAGGCCTTCTGTTTGGGATGCCCCGACGCTGAGACTCTTACACTTTCCCTGTCATTTTGCTGCTGTGTGTAATGTGCATAGTCTCCCTAGGTCATGGGTGGGACAAGCTGAGTGTGACAAATCAAAGTAACTCATTCTGAAAAACATCTCACAGGCTGTGTCTTCTTCCTGATGGGTCAGAAGCCTCATCCTTGTAATCGGGCATCACAGCATCTGCTCGAAAGGATGCTGGCTATGTCCCTGGGTTTTGGAAGAAACTTGTAAGAAGAGTACAAGAGCAGTAGCTCTCTGCCCTATTTGAAGGAAGCTTTCCGTTGTTTTGAAAGAGAAAAAAGATGGCGAACCTGGTGATAGCCCTGTCTATTTCATCTCTAGAAGATGCGAGCACTGGCCAGTGGCCCATGAAGATGCTGATTTGTGGGCATCTGTGCACTGTGAGCGAGATGAGAGAGTCGGTCCCCAGCACAGGCGGCTGGGGACCTCTGACCGTCTGTGCATTCGGATCTGGTGGGTAGATACCCCAGAGCACCAACATTGGACGCAAGCCTCAGTCTGGGCTGGGACCACCCCTCCCCCCACCCCTCGCTGCCCCTGGTCTTCCAGCACGGCAGACTGACGCTCCGCAGCTCCAGATGGTAGCCGGGCTCACAGAGGGAGCTGTGAGTGTGGCAGCAAAGCCCAGAAGCCTAAGCCAGCCTTCCAAGCTGTTTGGGTACCAGCCGTGAAGATGCCATCTCCGCGGCGCTTCTAAGGCCGCTCTCTACCAGAGTCGCCTCCCACCACCAAGATATTGAGGAGCTCATGAATGCAGATGACTCGGGGAGAGCAGAGCCGTCAACAAAAATAGTTTTGAAAAAGCATCTGCTCAGACAGACTCTCTGCTCCTGACACCCGAGCCAGTGGATGTGAGTGGAGGAAGGGGGTGGGGTGTTTCTGTGTGTGCAAGGGGTGTTGCCCATATGTGTCTGGCCAGATGGTCGGGAATGTCCATGAGATCGTCCAAGTGCACACACAGGACTGGGTCTAGCATGGGGCAGGCCCTCAGTTAGCCATTGTTATTATGACAGCTATCGTTATCATTGTAATTATTTAGCTTAGAGTGTTATTCGTATGCTTGAGGAGCTTGTAATACTGACCCTGCCCACTTTGTGCACTAGAGAGAGTGATAAGATACGGAGCCCAGGGAGCTGCAGGGCTCTGCCACTCTCTCCTAGGTGACCCGGCATCAGCAGTACCATTGTCTATTTGCACAGTCTGCTTTCAAAAAAATAAAATCGTGTCCTAGAGAGCACTGAACTCCTGTAAAAGCAATATGGAAAATTCTTCCTTAAAAATGGCTTGTGATGGAACAAGTTTAGAAAACACTGAACACCTTTGATAATCTAACATGTCTTCTGAGGCTCCGAGAGAGGCATTAGGGATGCAGGATTTGCTCTCTGTTTGCTTGCGGGGAAGGGATGATTGTTGAAAACCCATTATTTTCCCCACAGAACACCCGTTGTCATCTCGTGAGACCTCAGTATTCAGTGGGAAACTATTTATCCACGCAATGCAGTTCTCCTCTTGTCAGTGTTGGTCAGTAACAACGACCCTTTGGGGTGGTCGTTGGGGCAGTTTACTCCCACTTAAAGGAAACACAGGTCAGAGACACTTAATCACTGCGGTGGGGCTTCTTCACTTTTCTGTCTCTTTATGCAGTTCTTTTGCCTTTGTTTGAAACTTTCATTAAGCCGTCTGTCTGTCTGTCTGTCTGTCTTATTTTATTTTTAGAGCCTGAGCCTCTGAGCACGGTTGTCATCTCTTCTGCGATGATACTTGTAGATTAAGGCTGCATTTGTGTGTTTGCATATGGGTGTGTGCTTGTGTGGAGCGGGTCTCTTCTTATTTAATATGGGTACGGTTCTGTCACTTAATAGAGGTAGTTTGCACGGGATTCAGTGTAGGGTTTACATATCGCCTAGGCAATGCCCAGGTGTACAGAAGGGCTTTCCCTTCTTCCAGTGTCTCTCAGTGCCGGGCACCCAGAACAACAGGTTCTAACCAACGTTCTTACCGCTCAGAGGCCCCAATCTCAGCTGAAGCACTGTTTACTTTAGCAGTTACCCAGAACTACTGCTGACCCCAAGGTTGATATTGTCCGTTTTTAGGAGATTTTTCTTGTTGTTTTTCTTACCTCGTATGCCAGGCAGATACAGGTTGCAGAAGGTAATGTTTTAAAGACAGAAGGAAATGGCAAAGCCTGCTTTGGTGTCTTCATTCGAGGTGGTGTGTGGGCTTTGGAATCAAGTGACCCGGCTTTGAATCCAGGCTCTGGGATTTTCTAGTTGTGTGACGTCCATCATTGTTTTAACGTCTTTAAGCCTCAGTTTCATATCTGTAAAATGTCGATAATACCAGCTGCTTATGGTTGTTGGAAACTTCAATGAGATAAAGCATATATAGCAATGAACCACATGGCCAGTCGCAAGCACTCAATAAAAATTGGTTGCTCGGGTCATTCCTCCTTGAGTAAAAGTGGTTCCAGAGGATGGTCAGAAACTGAAACCCAACAGGCAGCGCCAGGGTAGTAACTTTGGAGGGCCTTGTAATCATCCCCCTTTCTCTCACTGAATAAAAGAGAGGGTGAAACAACCAGCCCAGCTGTGCCCCTTCTCCATTCTCTCCATCTCTTCTAGTGCACATCACTTTCTAACCTTTTAAAAAAAATCCCTTCCTTACTTGCCTGTCTGTGTCCCTATCAGAACATAAACTCCATTTAGCTCGGGACTCTGCCTGTCTTGTGCTCTCCTGGGTCCTCAGTACTGAGAACACTGACTGCGTTGAGTAGTTACCCTGCCCTTTTCCACAGAATGAATGAATGAGTTCAGTGATGTGATTCTTGAAAGACGCACACACAGACGCCTGTCACCAGATCAACCCTGCCACTTAAGTATCGTTACACTTAGAATCCAGGGCGTTTGAATTTCTGCCTTATTTTTAAGGCTCTTCACAGGGAGATTCCACATTCACTACTACAGGCTATTGAGGGGTTATAAGCCCTGTTTAGCCTGTGTCGTGCCCTTCTTATTTGATTCTCATGGAGGACAGAGACTGCTGTTGACCATTCTTGGCACAGGTGGTCATGGTAGGGTTGTCATAAGTCCATCCCCTTGGGGCTGTCATGAGACTAGATCATCTAAAGCAGTCTTGTCGAACATCATGGTTACCTAGCTTTCTCAGTCCTGCTCCCCAAATCTGTCACTAGTAAAATGAGAGGAGAGTAGTAAGATGTAATAGAAGGAGATGGCTTAGAGTCAGAAAGACCTAGGTTCTACGCCTGGCCAGTCTGTCTTGGGCAAGTTGCTCAATCTCATAGGGTCTCAGCTCCTTATCTATAAAGCAGGTGAGTGGTACCCACTTTGCATGGCTGAAGTGAGCTGTGTCTCTAGCGCACATAATGTATATATTATACTGCTAGCCTCCTGGTAAATATTCTGTCTGTGGTAATGATATCCTCATTGAAAAATGGTACCAGTAGTTGTATGTATGTGGGTGAAAACCACACGGCCAATTGGAGATACAGTGTTGGGTGAGCTATGATTGCAATGGTGGTCTTCTTGGGCCAGATTGGCTGAAAGACTTTGACTTAATTGCGTCATCAACAGCTTGGGATGTTGGAAATGGCAGTAAAAGGATAGGTAATTTACCATGGTTTGATATGGTTTCTTAAGTAGACACAATCTTCCGGATTAAAGCAAATGCCTCTAAATCATTGCTTAGAGATCTTAAGCTGTGAACTTTAAAAAACCAACTTTATCTGTTTCCACAAAGTAAACTCATAATGTGAACATATCAGGATTCATGCTGCAAGTAAGATGGCATATACGGTGCTATCACACTAGCAAGTAATAAAAGGCAAACTTTGGTTGGTGTTTTCTAGTTTACGTTAAGCTTCAGATCTCTGCTATGCCCTTGATATACTACTACCTTGGAACTAGACAATTAAGACAATGATGAGACATCATTTCCTGTTGTCTCTATTGTGACTTCTGTGATATGACCAGCCCATCCTCACTCATACCTATCTGCTGGAAAATTGGGAGTACACATGTGTTGGTCGTGTGTGTAGGGCTCTAATTGGGTGAATATCTACTTATTAGTGCCTGTATACTTGTAATCATATTTATGTACATTTTTTGTACATATGGAAACACTTCAGTTAACCTACAGTCAGATACATGGCAGCTTTGATCTGAGATAACTTTGAAGAAACTATAAACATTGAACGGGGAGCAGCCATAAAAGCAGCTGAAAAGAACCAAAGCAGGAAGATAGCACATGATAACATTAAAGCTGTTGACCGGCCACGGTCAGAACCCGCTGACACCAAAGCTGAGAAGCACAGAGGAAACAAATGGGAAAAAAGAAATGAGGAAATAGGGCATGTGCTTGGGTAAAATGAGAACCAGCGGTGGGAAATAGAATTATGGATTTCTGAAGATTTCTTGAGGTTCATTAGTCTGAAATCCTTTATTAATGCATCGTGGCCATGCAGGAGCGGGCAGAAGGAATGCCTAACCGGGGCGGCAATCTTGGACCAGTCAATGAGGGGCACTCGCAGCTTCTCACATCCTGGCTCTGGAGGCAGCCATGTGTTAGTATCCTTCCATTAAACTTGTACCAGCCGATACAGATTGAGCAGGCCGTTCATCCTCCTTTTCATAAGTAACAGCTGCCATGTGTATTTGGTTTATGTCTCAATAACTGTATCTGAATTCTATGTAGATGTACAAAAGATAGCAGCTGTGTACACCAGTTACCCAATCGAGTTCCAAGAGGTAGACATCTCCTAAGAGTCCTGTGGTAGTTTTCTATTGAAGCCCATTAGAGAAGCCTTGTACCTATCGCTTTCTTCTCATTTAAAAAATGTACTATCTTCTCATTTAAAAATGTACTATCTTCTCATTTAAAAAATGTACTATCTTCTCATTTAAAAAATGTACTAAAGTCTCTGATATAAGCCGCTTTTGAATCACTGTTAAAGAGAATGATTTGGTACGAATCTCAGTGTAAGGGTAAACTGCTGAGATACAGGCATGCCCTTTTTTCCCCTCTTAAAATGAACCTGTGCCGTTCTGACCACCACTTCTTCCAATCCTGATCCAGTGGTCAAAACACAGTGAGGTGTCATTCTTTATAACCAGCCATCAACTTAGCTTTGAACTAACACGATAGCTACTCATTTGGTTCTTACTGAATTGTTTCTCCCGTGAGCCCTGATTGGCAAGGTTCCCACGTGTTGTTCTGGTTCTCATATTCAGCTCACAAAGTCCTTTCCCTTCCCGTAGCTTTCTGCTCTAGGATTTTGCTTTTTGTTCTCTTCAAATGAAAAATATAAACTGTACTGGCTGTCGGGGAAATAGAAAGGTTTTATTCGTGTCCAAACCATGATGAGCAGTGGCACTCTTCTCCTCTCCGTGTCTCTAGGGAAGTTGTGGAGTAGACCCTTCTGTACCTTAGCTCCGGAGGATCCTGCCTACCCCAGACACAGGGGCACATCTGTGCTTCCTCAGGGAGGTGTCTCTGGAAGCATAAACACTTCATATGCAAAGTGCTTCAGATAATGTGGTCCTTAGCACAGAGCAAACGAAGCTGTTTGAAGAGCAGGTTAAGTGAGTTTTATTGCAGTACTTCGGAGACAGTCCCGAGAGTGCGGTAGGTGTAGTCGGCTGGTGTACACACAATCAGCGAGCTGACCGCGGAGTAGGAGTGAAGCCGTGCTTGGCTGTATCAGTTATTCTCCTGGAAGACATGAGGCCCAGGTGTGAGAAGTCTGTGTTCACCTTTCCGGAGACCTGCGTATGATGGAAAGAGGGCCGTGCTCTGTCCGTACACCACTCTTGCTTCTCTGCCTTAGCCCTCTGTTCCATTCTCATCACTCCGATTCAGGCGCTCATTGCCTAATACGTGAATTTCCACTGTGAACTCTCATTACTTAATATCTTTTTTTAAAATTGAAGTATAGTTGGTTTACAATGTCGTGTTAGTTTCAGGTGCACAGCAAAGTGATTCAGTTATATATATATATTCTTTTTCAGTCTTTTCCATTACAGGTTATTATAAGATATTGAATATTGTTCCCTGTGCTATACAGTAGGTTCTTGTTGTTCATTACTTAATCCCTGTGTGACCTGGCCTGCCATCGTGGTCTGGCCTCATCTCCGCCTAGATCACTCCATTCCAGTGACCCTGGCTCCTGGTCACTCTGCAAACATCCCACAGTCCTCATGCCTCTGGGCTGTGCACTTTCTGTTCCCTTTGCCCGAAGTGCTTTCCCCCCAGATAACTACATGGCCAACTCCCTCACTTCCTCCTGGTGTTTCTTCTTTTTTTTTTTAAAGTATTGCTTTGTAGCTCAGTTTTTTTTTTGTTTTTTTTTAAATATTTTTTCCTGGCCATGCCATGCAGCATGCGGGATCTTAGCTCCCCAACCAGGGAACGAACCCGCACCCCCTGCACTGGAAGCGTGGAGCCTTAACCACTGGACCACCAGGGAAGTCCCCCTCCTGGTGTTTCTTAAAATGTATCTTCTCAGCGAGAGCTTTCCTGGCCAACCTGTCCCAACTTCAACTCTCCGCTGCCCCTGATACCCCCTAGCCCCCGTTCTCACTTTAATTGTTCTCTTTAGCACTTATTCCTATCAGCGTATCGTGTATCACACTTACCTATCGTGTTTATTGTCTGTCTCTCCCAGGAGAATGTAAGCTCCATGAGATAAAAACAAATTTTTTTTCATGTTTTATTCACTACTGTATCCCCAGTGCCTGGGACAGTGAACGGCACTTAGTAGGTGCTCAGTATTTATTGGTTGACTGAATTAATATATCAATCATCTCATTTCCTTTTGTCTTCCTCCTCCTGCTTTCAGATAGTGCTGCATCCTGCCACCAGATTGAATTATTATTTTTGACCACATGAGTCTCAAAAGTTATTAGTGCCCCATTGCCTATTAGGTTCAAATTTGTATTTCTCACTCGAGATTTAAGGGCTTTAGCAATCTTTTCCCAATCCACCTTTCTAGCCTAACCTGCATCGCCCATCCGGGACTTCTCTTTGGGAAGTCTGGCCTGTGTGCTGGCCCCAATCCTTTGCAGCCCTACAACTTGCTACCCAAGTAGATATTCCAGAGCCTTACTAGCCTACAGACACAGGTGGGATCACATGAGCATCAGTAATGCAGACTTCCTGTTCTTAACTCCACCCATTTATGTAGGACCTCAGCCTTTTGCAAGATAGCCTTCCTGTCCGATATCTCTGGAATTCCCCCAAAGACATCACATTTGTGGTCACAAAAATTGTTTAGCTGTACTTACCATGAAGCCTCTACCCCATTTTCCCTCTAGTATTTATGAAGGTCTTCTGTCCCTCAAACACCTATAGAATGCCTCTTTCTCTCTTCTTTTGGGATTGCCTATCCTGAAAATTCTTGTGTCCTAGAGGGGTTTTGTCTCAATTCCAAAGCCACCAGTTCTCCAGACTGGGGTTGGGCTGGGGGCTTACACTGAGGAGAAAGCCCTAGTCTGCAAGCCTTTTCACCTCTCCTCCCTCCCTCCCTCTCTCCTCCCTCCCTCTCTCCTCCCTCTCTCCTGTCTCCTCCCTCCTCCCTCCCTCCCTCCCTCCCTCTCTCCTCCCTCCCTCCCTCTCTCCTCCCTCCCTCTCTCTCTCCTCCCTCCCTCCCTGCGAGAATATCTCTTGAGCTCCTAATATGTGTCAGGCAGTGTTCCTGGTGTTGGATTAGGGCAGAATGGAAATACAGAGGAATCTCCATCTTCTTGTAACTCTATACTTTGTAACCCAGGTCCTCTCAGGAAAAGTTCTGCTTTGCCGTTTCCCTTTGAGACCCTCGTGACCCACAGCCAGTGTTCCCACTCCCCACCTTCCTCCGCCTGACCCCCGACCAGGCACACAGAGAGGCCTCCACACTCCACCGTTAAGCACGGTGCCCAGTGACTCATGCAGATGGACGCCTGTGGGCCCCTGGCTCAGCGCCCCATCGGACACGCAAAAGCCCGCTCTGCTCCTTTGAGGAGGCATCAGTGCCTACTATGTAAAGAGACTTTGGATCCTCTCCCTGCTGGAGGGGCTTCAATTTTCAAATATTACATCTTTTCAAGGCCCAGTTCAACACTTTGCTCTCTTTGGTGTTACGTCCTTTGTACTGAGTCAGCCGCTGGGGCTTCACCCTGCTCTAGATTACAGCTTTCACTGTCTGAGCTGTTCATTCAGCACTCAGCCGTGCACGGTCTTCTCTTGTTAGTGACCTTTTCTTTCAAGTCCTCCGAGTCGTCTCAAGTGGTGCGCCAGCTTCTCCCAGGAAGGACAGAAGCGTCTTTCTCTTCATTTCCCGCACAGCACTCAGAATGCTGACATTGTTCCAGCTACATGCACAGTTCACACGTGGGACATCTCAGACCGTCCTGATTCCCGAGAGCTGGCATGTGCGGATTTAAGCGCATCGATGTGCATTTGCGTGTTGCTGAGTAGTTTCGTCACTTGTCTACGTGACCCCCTTCCCAACCCCTCAACCTCCTGTGGCTCCCTCCTCCTTTTTCTTTCGTATATTCTGAGGTACTTCTGGCATCATTTGGTATCTAGGGTGGCGACGCTGTGGGGATATCCCAGAGGGATCCGACCCTCACTGAGCCCCGTCCAGAGGACACGTGGCACAAACACCTGGGGCCCTGACAGATCAAGGCCTTGACTCCGGCAGCAGTACCCAGGCTGAGGGTTTCACACAGAGGGAGGGCTCCCTGCAGGAGACCCTCAGAGGTGGGCTCTGAGATTCCCCCCTCCACCCCGCCCCCCTGGCGGGAGGCATCTCTGTTCCCCTGTCTGGGCTCTTGAAATCCTGCCGTCTCGGAGCGACTTAGTTACGCAGCGAGGAGCCACGGTAGGGGCGCGCTGGCACGTCAGCTAGCCACCCTCTCGGTTTGTCCAACACGGCCTGTGTTCTGTTTGAGGAAGAGAGGCGCCGGCGTGAGTGGCGATGGAGCCCGTGCTTTGGCCCTGAAACCACATGAACAGAACTTCCAGATAATGTCAGTCTTCTTTTTCCCTAGCACCAATTTACAGATTGCATCCTAGACACCCCAGGGAGTAGAACTTGCCGAGAATGCTTGTCGTTTCTTCTAATTGGGTTTTTAAATAAATCAAAGAACCCTTGTTTGCATTTACCTAGGATTATACAGCAGCAGTGTTCTTGTTCGTGTTGCCCGTAGGGGCGATCCCCACTGGAAGGACGCTGAATTCCTGACGCTCTGAAGGCTTAGGAAGCTTCCTTCCCTGCACTTTACCGAGCAGTCCCTTCACCCCACCCTCGGAGAGGAAGAAAAGGGTAGCCTTGCCCGGGCCCAGTTGCCCCATCTCCCCCTCCCATCACTGTGCCCCTGTAGACCGAGCTTTGTGTCCAGAAGGGAGGATAAAATTCTTCTTGCCGCACTCGCTGTTTCTCCTTTGCCTGACTCCCAGCGCTCAGTTTCTGTTTCTCACCATGATTCTTCTGACGTGGGAAAGGTGAGGGGGCTGAGAATTACTGGGAAGAAGACAGCTGGGGGAGCCTGAGTTGGGAAGCTCATCCCACCAGCCTCATGCAGCCCCCTTTTCCTGACTTTTCACCACTCGGCGCTCCATCCTGTCCTCCCCCTAGTGCCTCCTGTGCCCCCTTCCCCACTCGCAGGATGGTTGGGTTCCTGCCTGGAGCCCCTTCCCTGGCCATGCATCCTTTTGTCGCTGTGGCCTTATGATAAGGGCGGGGCTGATGGAAGCAGTGCTTCCTTGCACTGGGTCTGTGAGCCCATGTCTGGGAACTCTGTGTGCAGTGAGATGCTGCCAGGCCAGTACTTCTGTGTGGCCAGCAGCAGCCTCTGGCCCTGAGGTCTCCTGAAACAGGAGGCCAAGAAAGGGTTGCCATGTCGGCTCCGGAGACTAAATATTTCCTCCTACTTCTCCACTTCTGATCTCTGGTGATTAAAGCTGTGTGTGTGTGTGTGTGTGTGTGTGTGTGTGTGTGTGTGTGTGTGTGTGTGTGTGTGTGTGTTGGGGGGAGGGTGGCGTCCTTAAGAATACAGTGGGAGAGGTGGGGTCAGAGGCAGGATGACTTGACCATCTTCAGGGAAAAATGAGCTTTGGTGTGCGCTTATCGGGAAGGGGCTCAGCCAGCCTTGTTGTACACGCTTCTTGGGGTCAAACTTCAGACTCTTAGGGGTGGCATTCAATTTAAGTTTCCTTGGGCAGCAAGGAGGCCTTGACCTGTCAGAAATCATAAACTGTGGAACTAGGTTTCCCTTTCTTTCTCCTACCCTATCCTTCCCTCTCTCTCTTCTTTCTGTCTCTATCAAACGTTGTTAACTACTACCAGATATTCATTGCTACTTAGCAGAAATCACATCTCTTGTTCAAAGGAAGAACATATAGCTTGCTTGGTGGTACATATGGATCAGGGACTTATGACCAAAGGAAGTGGGTAGGTGGGATAGGATTAGATATTCAACTGTTTCTCAGGGACAATTATATACTTTCTATCACTGCTTGCCTCTGGTCCTTTTGTCCCCGCTCCAGCTTCCATCCCCAGAGCCAGTGGTCTAAGGCTGTGACAGTTTTACTTCCATACTTGATATGAGCTGAAGTTTGGTGAGGAACTGTCACCGCTTGGAAGGCCAACAGTGCCCACAGCATGGGAAACATATAGGGCCAAGTCAGAACTTTGAGTGTGTTCTCTTACAATCACTGTTAGGTCTGCTGGTTGGGTTACGCCCACCATCCTAAAGCATAGCATATCATTCATTGTGTCATTATTATATGAGTAAATTATGATCAGAGTATAAAGGGATATAATCTATGTTATAGCCTATGTTGTCTTAGTTTTCACAGATGTGCCCCCTCCACTAGTTTTTACAGATGTGACACACACACACACACAATTACAAATTAATGGATTTCCTTTGACAAAATCAGGAAACCCTTAGTAAGGACACTGAGGTTACTTGATATTTGAAGCAGTAAGCCTAACTGGCCTTTAAATTCATTGATGAGAGTGAATTATTAAACTTTTATAATGTTAATTTTTAAGCATGTTTGGGTCCCAGGCCATGTTTATTTTTAAAATTGTATCTTTGTGCTAGGTTCCATAACAGCTATGTCCCGATATGAAGAATAACAACTAGCCTGCTGACTTAATTTTAATGACTTTTCTTGCTTTGTCATTTTTCATAGTGAAGGAAGTATTGACTTAAGAGTTTTTAAAGAAAAAGTGAGTCGTTACAATATTGAGAATGTCTAGATTCCTGTGTTTTGTCTTTATATTTAGTTTAAATCTTGCAAATAAAAATTGGAACATAACCAAGCATTAATTGAGCAGTTTCTGCCCAGAAGCTTATTATCCAGCTACTTCAAATAACTTTAACTAATTAAAGCACAGTCATAAACCAAGAAGTCAGCAGTTGAGACTTCGGATTCATTGGAGCAGTTTTCATCAGTTGAGAAACTAAAATCCATGTATTTTTCTACTATGGAAAAAGACCTGAGGCCTTCATTCAGAATTTATTCACTTAATTTTGCATGTGATTATAGACCTTAATTATCTGATTTATCAGATTAGAAGCTGTTTAGAAGCTGTCATTTTAGAAATTGAGGGCAACTGAAGTCAGGCCCAATAACATTGAAAGACTATCTAGCCTGATAGAAAGACAGGAAGCAGAAAAACGACTGTTCTTTGTAGTAAAATACGTCATGTTGTAGTGATTATAAAGAAAAATTCAGATTATGGTTTTATATATTCTGCCTCAGAAGGCATAGAAGCATGCCTTATGAGGGCCTTTTAAAATTTAACGTTGTTTAAATAAAATTAGTTTTATAACAGAAAGCACTTTTCTTCCTGTATTATCATCT
Source organism: Aethalodelphis obliquidens (assembly GCF_003676395.1). Classification (NCBI taxonomy): domain Eukaryota; kingdom Metazoa; phylum Chordata; class Mammalia; order Artiodactyla; family Delphinidae; genus Aethalodelphis; species Aethalodelphis obliquidens. Next base: position 15,587,013 of record NW_020837949.1, read on the forward strand.
GTAGAACACTGTGCTTGAATTGTTACACATGAATGACATCGGTGTAGAGACATCTCACCCTAGGAAGCTGAGAGAGGACAGTCTTATGCCACAGGCTCTCAGACTTTTCCAGGCAAGATCCCTATTCACAGGAGATTCCGACTTGGAATCCAGATGGAGAACAAGGCAAGGAAGGGGTATTCTGGCTTCGGCGAGTGCACTTTTGTCCCTTCCCACCATCCCCAGTGACTCCCTAGGAGCCTCAAGGAGCCCTTGGAGCTCTGCAGGCCCCAGTGCAGAGCACACGTCAGGCTACACCAGGGCAGGAGTTACTGGTAAGGAAGGAGGTTTTTCAGGCGGCCTTAAATAAGCCCGTCAGTGGTTGCTACCATGAGAGTGTTGCTTTGCTTGCGTGCAGTGAAATCTGCTAGGGGTTTAGTGGATAATGGGTAGAATGAAATCAACTTCTGAGCGTCACTATAACTCTTGAGCGACAGGACTCACTCAGGAACCCCGTGCATTTGCTGCGGGTGGTGCTAAAGCAGTGATCCCCACCAGGAGATCCGGAACAAACAGGAGAGCAACGATAGATTGCTCCTTATGGGCACTTAGCTCACGAAAATATTTGCAAACCTAGAATTTTATTATTGTTGCCTTGAGCGATGCTGCCATTGCTGGTGCTGCTACTAGCACTTGTCACTCTTCTTTTTGCGGTGCACGGGCCTCTCACTGTTGTGGCCTCTCCCGCTGCGGAGCACAGGCTCCGGACGCGCAGGCTCAGTGGCCATGGCTCACGGGCCCAGCCGCTCCGCGGCACGTGGGATCCTCCCGGACCGGGGCACGAACCCGTGTCCCCTGCATCGGCAGGCGGACTCTTAACCACTGCGCCACCAGGGAAGCCCTTGTCACTCTTCTTGTTCTCCCTCCCCATCTCCCATCCCTTCCCCTTCCTCCCCACCTCCCGCCGCTTTCTTTTTAGTAGTAGAGCCAGGACACTTTTCAATAGTGTAGCTAGGTGCTTGGGTTTCCCTTATCCTCCTTTTTGGCAAAATCAATCGATTGCCAAGCTTACGTAAGGTTACCGACCATGTTCTTTCCTCAGGCAGAGGAACGCCACGAGTGACGAAAGCGTTTGCAAGCAGGGTACCTAAACCTTAGTCACTGGGTATCAAGACGACGCGTGTCGTTGCTGCGGTACTGACTGCAGCGTTCTGGATGCTTGGCTGGTGGCTGGTGGCACTGTGGAGACTCCGTGTTGAATGGGTAGAAGCACCGAGGAGGCGGGAGGCTACAGTTTCTTTCCTGATTCTGCGCCTTCCAAGGTCTGGTTTGCAGTCCTTCCAGGCTCCTTGGTAGCAGCCACACCTCCCTTTTTGGCTTAAAAATCCTATCTCAGTAGGGGAAGCTGAGTCTTGTGTCTTTCTTAAGGACAGGGACTTCGGGCCTTTCACACTCGGATGCTTTGATGGGCTGGGTCACAGACTGGCTTTGTTATAATAAGTTTCTTTCAGTGCTCAACCCCCCAAATTATTCCTGCAGATCTGCCTTTTAGCCTGTTCTCCATAGAGAGACCTGAGCATTTGTGAGTCAGACGTTACATGGCTCCGTCAGTATTGAATGGAGATTTCCACCCCTTTCTCTCTCTCCCTGCTGCTTGTTTTTTATTGTTAGAAAAAAGATAAACCTCAGAGAATATTTTTATTGTGAATTTTAACTGGTACTGACAGGGAGGCCAAACTGTGCATGCTTTTAAGCACGAGCCTGCTATCAGACTAATTGACCCTGCTGTGCTCTAATTATATGACCTCGGGCACATCCCTTGCTGGGCCTGTTTTCTCATCTGTAAAATGGTAGTAAGAATAGTATCTATTTCTTAGGGTGGTGAGGATGAAATGAGGTACTCTCTGTGAGGTGCTTACAAGAATACCTGGCACATAGAAAGTGCTAAATTCATCTTAGCTGCTTTTGCTGTTACTGGGCTGCTGCTGCTCTGATGATGATGATGGTGGTGGTGATAAGGATGGTGACTCGTAAAAGTTAAATTCGTCTTCTTACTTTCCAGAAGATTTGGGCAGAAACCAAGTAGCCTTGTATAGATTTGTGCTGGGAATAAAAGTCCAAGGGGATGGCCCCTTGAAATGTAAACTGTTTGGCTGTAGGGAAACCATGCTTGTTTTGAACCTAGACCCTACCCCTTAGCTATTAGAGTAAACGTGAAAAAAAAATAGGTTAATAATGCCTACAATGTTAGGTTATGGAACTAAGAAAATAACAGAATAAAGAGCTTGGTTCATAGTATATACTCAGCATACAGCAGCTAGTATAATTCTGTTTTAAAGAGAAAATCTTAGGCCACCCTCAGTCATGGATATGAAGTTACTTGGTAGGTCAGAGTACTGTTGCGGAAGTTTGTCCGATTATTGAATGTTTATGACGAAGTTTTAAATTGGTTTACGTTTGCCTCATTTATGTATACTCTCTTTACTACCAGGGAGCTCTTCAGAACAGACCGTTAACATTTCTTCTTGTCTTTTGAATTGTCTGTTGTAGAAATCAGCTCTCAGGAGGAAGTGTGCGGTCTGTAAGATCGTCGTCCACACCGCCTGCATCGAACAGCTAGAAAAGGTGAGACAGCGCCACCTGCTGCAATTTTTGCTACCCTGCCAGTGTTTGGACTTCAAAGACCAGGTGTCAGTTTCCATTTTCAACTTTTTGAAAACAATGCTCTTTTAAAAACCTGGAAGTCCAACATTACCAGATTAATAATGAAAGGATGGAAGGACAATGCTTAAGTTTCATTCACTGTATTGTTTGCTGAGGTATTATTTGATATCATTTTATGTTGATTCTCAGGAAAAGGAATAATAAGGTTAGAGAGAAAAGCCTCACGTGTACTCATTTTCTTCAACAATAACAAACGTTGTTATTCACCCATGGGATTTTCCACAAGATGTTTCGTATTAAAGAAAGAAAATTCCATAGCTCTTTAAAATCATTGTTTAGACATGTCTGACCTTTGTAAGTTTACGTCTTTCTAAATTGGCTGCCATGGAGAGAGCCCGGCCAGAAGCTGAGTTCCTTGCTTTGAGCAGCGTTCCCGCTTACACAGCATTAATACGTGGGAGGGGCTGGAAGTGACATTCCGGTGGTGTCTTTCCTCCAGAGGAGGTGGATTCTGCAGAGTCCATTTATCTGTCATCGGGGCAAGGGAAAGGCTCCAGTAGTGAGCTCTCTGCTGTCCTCTTCCTTCCATGCCTCCTGCCCCTTTTCCACGTGGGATTCTCTGTGCATCATCTATCTTGAGCTGCCATGTGTACATGTATTGAAATATTTTAGTCCCCGGGGATATTCATTTAGTTTTACGGACACATTATCAACTGTTGCCAAGTGATATTTTGTGGGAATGGCTAGTAATATTTTACAATAATTTTTTTTTTTGCTGTCCCAACTCCATGTACTCATTTCCTACTTCATTTCTACGCTCCTTTCACCTTATCAAGTAGCTAAAGAAGATGTAAATGTATAGGGAGACCTCTGCATCTAAAAGTAAGGGAGTGCTGAATGCTTGAAGAATAATTTTGTGTATTTTTGTGACTCATCTTCATCATATTAAAAATGTCTCAAGTTTATATTTTCCTACTTTTAAAATCTAAAACACAGCTGGATGATTTCAGCTGCCATATATTTTTCTTCTGCCTCTTTATTATCTCAGTTTCTCAAATTTATGGCGTAAGAGCATTACTGTCTAAAGATAACTTTGATTTCATCAGTGAGACTGAAGAGTCATGGACTGGAGATAACAGGATCGCTTGGGATTATCTAAGGTGATGATTTCAAAAGACTAAGAATAGTGTAAGACTATGTTCCTTATTCTTTGAGGTTTTTTTTTTTCTGTAGTCTCAATATCTGTCACTGTTGGTTTTTTCAGGTAACTCATTCTAGTCAGGTGCTTATCTCTAATATAATACACTTTTCTTTTTAAATGACAGATTAATTTCCGATGTAAACCAACATTTCGAGAAGGGGGCTCAAGATCACCGAGAGAAGTAAGTATATCAGAGCTCTAGTTCAAATACCGCCTTTTATTTCCCATTGATTCATTGGATTCATAGATATTCAGTAGGGATTTAAAAAAATGAAGTCCATCTCCCTCTATTCCACATCAGTTTCTTTTCGATACATCAACACATACAATCAATAAAATCCCCAAGTCTCTTCAGTGTGTGTCTACGGCCCTTTCTTCTTCTCACAGAATGTATTGGGGAGCTAAGGTCTTATTGAATGGAACTAGAAAGTAGCGGGAGGAGGAGGTGGTGGAATTGAAAAGATAAGAAATAGCATTTTATTGACTTTTGGTCCATTTTAATTCCTGGAAGAGGTGGCAACTAAACTGAGACCCAAAGGGATGATCTAAGTGAAGGGCGGGGGGTTAGCTAGGAAGTGAGTGGCAGCCTTTGAGACAGAACACAGGCACACAGGCACAAAGGTGAGAGGATGTATGAGGAAGGCGTGAGACCTGAGAGACAAGCAGAGCTAGACCAGGAAGGCCCTTGTTAGCAAGGCTGCAAGTGGAATGTCTCATCATCATAGTAATTAGAGGGGACATGAAACTGTTATAAGCAGAATATATTATTCTGGCTACAGTGTGGAGGGAATGCCATATAATTCAAGCAATATTGGAAGCATGGAGAAAAAAATTGAAGAGCTGTTCTCCTAATCTGGGCAAGAGATAACGGTGATCTGAACTAAGAGTAATACTGAGATGGAGAAAATTGGAGAATATGAATTTGAAGGAAACAGAATTGACAGGAGATAGTAATTGATTGGATTTTGGACACAAAGGCAGGGGAGCTCGGAATAAACAAGGGTTCTTCTCTGAGAAAGCAATTAGATGTTGGCAAATGAGTTGCTCTGAGGATGGGGTAGGGAAGTAATGAGTTCAGTTGTAGAACTCTCAAGTTTGAGGTGTCCTGAGGCCCCAGCTGGGGATGCCCAACAGAAAGCTGAGTGGGTAGATGAGCTTGGAGCTTATGAGGAAGATTGGGCGCTAGAGGTTAGACATTGGGGAATTGTCAGCATATTGAGATAGTAATTAAAGCTACGAGAATAGATGAATGAGTGGAATAGGAATAGAAGACGTCTGAGTACAGAGGTGTTAATGACAGTTAATGAAAAAAGACACTGTGAAGAAGAATGATCTCGTTGTTACTGACTAATACAAGGAGATTGGGAGAAAACATGGAGAGAGGATAGGCTGGCGGTGGAGGTTTGGAGAGAGATGAAAATATCAAGAGTTGTCCCTGTCCACTGTCCTCTCCCACTGTGCTTGTCTATTATGTCAGCAAGAGGAAAGTTATGGGTCATATGTAGGGTGAGGAAATCTAAGAAAAATGATAGGGTTGTTTTACCCTCCATGTCACCCAAGTGCACTGTAGCAATGGTCAGGAGATAACTCAGTGACAGCTCAGATGAAGGAGAAATTTTATTTAGGACCGTAGAAGCAACCACTTTGAGGTTTTGAGATGGACTGTATGAATTTCTAACCAGGGAATCCTTATGTCTACCTTTGGTTCCCTGTCCTTTAATCTCCCTTTTTCTCTCTGGATAGATAATTGTAATTGTATGTGCAATTTTCTAATGCAAGGATTTTTTTGGGTGTGTTTTCAGCAGCTGTTATTATTTCTCTTCCATGAAGCCAGACCCTTTATAAGTGTTTTCAGCACCTTCCCTTGCCTTCGTATCAAGGACTTGCTATTTCTTCCATTCCTACATTTTCACCTCCCCACCTTCCTTCTAGATTATCTCCATCATCATAAACATGCTCTGACAGCTCCCATCTTAAAAACCAAACAAACAAAAATAGTCCTTCACCACCAGCTGTGTCTTAACTGCGGCTCTGATTCTCAGCGCTGTGTTCAGTGCTAACTTCCAGAAAGTGTTAACTACGTTAATTGTTTTCAGCGTGTCCCCTCCTAGGCATTTTAACCTGTTCCGATCTGGTTTTTACTCTACCTGTTCACTGAAATTGCTTTTTTAATGTTGCCAGTATCGCCTGAATGCCAAATCCATTAGATTTTTCTGTTCTTATTCGGTCTTGCAGATGTGTTCAAACTACTCAGTATTTCATCCTCCTTGAAATGCTCTCCTGTCATGACATCTTTCCTAATGTTCCTCTTATTTCACTGGGTAGTCCTTTCATTGCTCACTCCCTGGTATTCGTTGGGCTTAGTACTGGACCATGTTCTGCCTACTGTTGTTGGGAGAGCTCATCCAATCCCTTGGCTTTACATATCATGTCTGGGCTGACAACAGCTAGCTTTCCATTTCCAGCCCACACTTGGAGTTCCATTTGATATGCCCGCTGAATGTATCACAGTCATCTCAAATATAATACATTACAAACTAAACTCTTTATTTCCATCACCATAAAAACAAGTTTTTTCAATTCTTTTGTACCTCAGAAAATAAGATGACTATTGGCCCAGCTCCTTGATCGAGAAAATGGGTGAGGAAGGGGGGTCATAATGATTACTTTTCTCAGGTACTCCCCACAGCTAGTTCATTTGCCAACCCTATCAATTTTATTCATAAACTATATTTCAAATGATCCATTTATCTCCATTTCTGTTGTCAGCACCTTAGACTAAGACACCAGGATCTCTCACTTTTTTTTTTTTTTTTTGCGGTACGCGGGCCTCTCACTGTTGTGGCCTCTCCCATTGCGGAGCACAGGCTCCGGACGCGCAGGCTCAGTGGCCATGGCTCACAGGCCCAGCCGCTCTGCGGCATGTGGGATCTTCCCAGACCAGGGCATGAACCTGTGTCCCCCGTATCGGCAGGCGGACTCTCAACCACTGCGCCACCAGGGAAGTCCTAGGATCTCTCACTTTTGACCACTACAATAGGTTCTCCAGGATTCTTTAGTTTCCCCCTTCAATCCACCATGATTTAAGAGACTCATCTTTAAAAATGAATGTTGGATTATATCATTTTCCAACTTAAAACTCTTCAGTGGTTTCCATATCGTTTAGAGGAAAACCATACCCTTGGCTTTGCATGAAAAGTCAAAAGTCCTGCAAAGGCTGGACCCAGCCTACCTCTTCCAACCCATCCAGCTACCACATGGATTTTCTTTCAGTTCTTGAGTCATGCATCCAGATATTCCTCACCTTCTGATATTTGTGTGTTTCATTGCTGTACTGGAAATCTCTTTGCATGGCTAGCTCTTTCTTATAGTTAGACCTCAGTTCAAATATCAGCCCCTCAGAGGTCTTCCTTGATGACCACCTCTAAGTAGGTTAGTAGGTTGCACATTGTTCTTTATCAAAGCACCTTGTTCTGCCCTTCAGAGCACTTTGTATGTCATAATTATTTATTACTCATTTGCTTGTTTGTTGCCATCCTCCTATAGCGTAAGCTTTGGGGGATCACTCGTGAAATTTGTCCCAACCTCATTGTACCAGGCAGGATGCAGAGGATGTGATCAATGAATATCTTTTGACTGATTGAATTTATAAAGGGGCTAATTTTTCCCCAAGTGTCTAAGAACTCTTGGTCTAAGAGGACAGTTTGGAGATGATACTTATGACAGATTATGACCCATGGAGATTCTTAATTAAGAGTCCTTAGGTAGTTTACTTAATGGAAATGAAAGAAGCAATCACTTTAGAATTAGTTTGACCTGGGTTCAAAGGACACCTCTGCTTCTTTTCCCCTAGATGGTGTCTCTAGGGCTGGGCTCTGGAACAGGGCTATTAATCACTGTCCCCTAGGCTTTGTGGGGTGCCTGATACATGGAAATGTTTTAATGAATATTGTTTGGACTCCTCTAAATTGAACCTTTCTGGCTGGACCTCAGTTTTCTTAGAGATAAGCTGCATGGATTGGGCTGTAATTGCTAAGATCCTTTCAAAAGCTCTGTGAATAATACTATGAATTAAACTGGCTGTTTCTGAAAATAATTGAACAATTGTGTTATGCATTTCTGCTAACAATACTGACCATAAACCCTGAAATAATGGATCACCGAGATTTTAACACCCATAAGTAATAGCCCTTTCCTTACCCAGTATTTGAAGATGCTATATGAATAATTCAGATTATTGATGAACAATAAAAAGATGTTATGGTGTCAGCAGCCTTGCTTTGCTACCTTAACAGCAGTGAATCAACACTCATATTTGCAATGTGAAGATCCCGAGTCTAATTTCATTTCAATAATTTAGGAGATATAAATAATAGTCAAAGGAAATAGTGTGAAAAATTTAAGTGCTTGGGAAAGAAGGATGATTCTACAGAAATGGTTTTTTTTTCCCCTAATTGATAAAGACAATGGATGATCCTTCAAAATGGTAACTACACAATTTAATTGTCAAAGAAATTCAGTTGAGAATTTCATTCAATTCAGCACACATTTTTTGGCTTTTACTTTGTTCCAGCTATGTTTAAGCAGCAATAGAAGAAATTTATATCAGGCCTAAGAAGACCTCTGAATAGATGGATACTTGACATCTCAAATCAGGGCCATAGGTTAGAGACAATTACTCAGTTTCTATAGTAGTGCTTTTGTTTGAGTTATTTTATTTGGGCCTTAATTTCCTACCTATTTCCTAGGAAGGATGGTATTAAAAATAGTTAACAACTTGCAGAGTCAAATATTTAAATAAAAATTTTAAAATGTTCTCTTTTATTCCTTAAACAAACTAAACTACATGGTATTATAAACCTGCTTACCAAACGATGTATGTTGCAGCAGAAATGATTCATTGTCAGTCGTATAATTTCTAAATAATTGTTGATTGTGGAAACTGCTGGTTTAGTCTTTTGATTAGAGCTGTCACTAGCTAAATAATTCCATGAGTCAGCCGTGATTTCTCATAGGTAATTGATCAAATTCTTCCAATGTTTCCCTCCGTAAATTCTTAAATTGAGAGTCATTAGGTGATTTATAATCTCAGTAAGCAGAGAATTTCTCTTAACATCAATGATACTGTTCATTCTCCCTCAGCTTCTGCTAAACTAACAGCAATTATAGTAAATTTTTCTATCTCTCATAATCCTGCCTGACATTTTTATGTATTCAATATTTCCACTACTGACTGTCATTGAAATCATTTATTGAAGGAGCTTGAACCTGATCTTAGAGCAGAGGAGAGGCGCTGCAACACAGTGCTGCCAGCCTGCCTGGGTCTGAATCCTTGCTCTGTCCCTGACATTTGAAGTCGCCACTCTATAACTTAGTTTTGTCATCTGTAAAATGAGGACGATAATGATAATTCAAGTCAAGCCCTCTGATAATATGCCCTACAATGATGTTAACTGTGATAGAGTACAACTAGCAGTTGACCCCAGGCCTCCCCAGCCCTTATTCTTAAACAGGCAGTGGGCTAAAAGTGCTTCTCACTTGAGTGGGTGGAAAGCTGGAGTGGTCCACTTCATCTGTGAACTAGAGAGATGGAGGGTCCAATATCATCATCCCCAGTAGAGTTTTTTCACTGACCTGAAGGTATGGATGCTGATAACTGAGCAGGTTTCTGGACTTGCAGCCATAGGCCCCCAAAATTGTTAATATTGATATTTAAGCTTGGACAAACAACTACCATCAGTGGGGCACAGCCCAGTCTTCTGAGTTTGTGGGAGAACCCCATGGCATCGCCCCAGTAACATGATTCATTTTCAGAAGAGAGCTCCAGAATCTTGGAGACCTGTTATGCCCGAAATTCACACTCTAGTTGCTTAATAATGAGGAGGTAGGAGTGGGCTCCAGTGTTGGGGGGCGGGGGGGCGGTGCATGGCATCCAGGGAGGAGCCAGGGGGATGGTAGGGGCACTAAACTGCAATTTATCAACCAATATAGAAATACTTCAACATTTTACCAACTTGGGGTTTTACTAGTTCTTATCAACTAAACAGCACCTATACTCATGAAAATTCTCATGAAAATTAAATTATTATTACATGTAAGGCATTTTAAAAAGTGCCTGACAGTGTTAGTAGTCAAGAAATGTTAACTATTATTATTAGCTTCTTTCTGAGAACAATGTAAGAATTGTGTCCTTGTTTCATTAAACTGCCACAGTGCGAAAAGCAAGATAAAAACTAGACTAATTAGCGGGACCGCTATGCTTTTTTATATCTTATTATAGTTAAAAGACCATTATTCCTCCAGGATCTTTGTTTAGTTTTAATTTAAATTGGTTTGACGTTACGAAGAGAAATAGAGGTGGCACTTTGGAATTGATGATGCTAATGCTTGTTGGAGGTATCTTTGTCACTCTGAATTTCATGCCTTGATATAACATCTTTTTTTCTCGACACTGATCTGTTTCCTGTGTCCCTCTGTACTTAGAACAATGCCTGGGTAGTAGGCATTTGGTAAGTATTTGTTGAAAAACTGAATATATGGTAAAGGGCCCGTGAGCCATGGCCACTGAGCCTGCACGTCCGGAGCCTGTGCTCCGCAACGGGAGAGGCCACAACAGTGAGAGGCCCGCGTACCGCAAAAAAAATTTAAAAAAAATAAAGGGCCTATTTTAAAGGGAAAGTATGGATTGTGGCCTGACAATACGCATGTTAATTTCAGGTAAAGTATGTTTTCTCAGAAAAGGGCAGGAGAAAAACATTAGCAAATATTTCAGGTGTATTGGCCTAAGAGAGATGAGTTGTATGGAAGTTATTAGAGTTTACCTGTACCGTTAGGCCTGAAGACCACCTTCTCTCTTGTAAAGTATCCCAACAGCTGGGGTGACGGGTGCTTCTACTTGGGAGGAAAAGGACCTTCCATGTTTCCTACAGCTCAAGCCAAGAATAGACCTTGGAAGCTGATCTCATTCAGGTTATCCAAGGACAGTTTAAATACAACCTCATTGCAGAATTTCGCGATATGCCCACATCTCTTGTCTCTGTCATCAGTTTCCTTCAGCTTTTCTCTTCCTTCACTTTCGCTAGTGAAAAACTGTCACCATGTAAGTCCCGAATCAGGAGATCTGTTTCTTTCTGAGAATTTAATTTCTTTAAGTTCTCTGACTCAAATGTTTAGTACAGTGCCTGCCTGGCATTTATAAAGCATTAAATACATATTGGTTTAAAAAATTGGAGGTCTTTGTCCTTCTCTCCTTCACCTTCTCATTTCTTTAAGGATATTTCTTTTACCTGCCTCAGTTACCCACCCTCCACCGCCCCCCCGCCCCAGCTCAAGGTCACAAATCTGCACAATGTTTTACTAGACGGAAAACAGAGTAACGGGAATTCATTATGGCCATTCGTTACCAGGAAGCCGCAGAGGGAGGGCATGATTAATGGTTTCTACAGATACGAAAGGTCACTGAGGATGGAGACTTGCCTTCATTTTCCCAAGTGGGTTCATGTTTATTGTTAAACAAATCACACATACACATATTTGTTTTTGTGCTTAGATGGGCTTAGATGGTTGTTCGCGGAAATCTTTATTCTTAAAACATTAAAAAAAAAACCTAACCTTGGAGTTTGGGAATTGAAACATGTTTATTTACTTTTGTTTTCCCACAGAATTTTGTGCGTCATCACTGGGTACACAGGCGTCGGCAGGAGGGAAAATGTAAGCAGTGTGGTAAGGTAAGGGGCCCGCACCCCACAGTCATCGCAGGAGTCTCCTCAGGCCTTGGCAAGCACCCAAGGTAGATGAGTCCAGTCACCCAGACCCAGGGCTCAGGACGTCCCTTCCTTTCCCAAAGGCCTCCGTTCTCTAGGTCCCCTTCCCTTAAGAGGTGTTTTATTTGTTCTAGAACTCACTCAAGAAGCAGTGGTCTCCATACAAGGAATTAGCACGTTTTAAGAGAGATGGATGGACTTTTACAGTGAATTTCATTGTGGATAGTTTAAAAAAAGGATACTTCCTATTTTGTTAAAACTCCCTCCTGAGGACTGCTGGCCCATCATACTTCTTTGAACACCAGCAGAAAACCAGTAGGTTGATGAGCGATACTACTCGTGTTGATATGTTATGGTTGAGCAGAACTGGGTAGAAGGACAACATGGAAGCAAGAAATGTGTTGCTCTCTTGGGATATTATCCAATTCCTGGAAAGAGATGCCCTTCTCATATGTGGTGACTTATGTCTACTCTCTAAGTATGACTGGCTACAGGCCCCTCAGGGTGCAGGGCCACTTGGAAGAGTGAGGTGGGGATCTGACAGCTTCATGCTCTGTAGATTCCATGTTATTGACCCTAACAGAGTTGGATTATGGCTTTTTCAATGTACAAAGATCTACTTTAGGAATGAAAGGATCCTCAGAGAAAGTTAAACTGGTGGTGAATCCTACTACAAAGATTTTTTTTAAAAAATTTACATAGACGTAAGCTGGTCTCAATAAAGCAAAGTTTTGATTTGGTAGAGAGCAAGATAATTTGGGAGAGTATATTCCTCATCAATTCATTTCTAATTTGTTTATTTATTCATATGACTCTTTGGGGTCAAGCACTGGGGTGAGCTGACCAGTATGGCATTTTTTGACAATAGAGGAAGGCAAGGAAGTTTTGGCTGCCTGAGTAGCGTTGAGGGCGAGCGAGACATGGAAAAAGTTTGATTAATGTTGCTGTTTTCCCAGTGCCTGAAAGGGAAATATGCTGTAGCCATTGGTTACCAAGCTCTTCTTTGGAAGGTGGCACACTTTAGTCTCAAGGGTATGGGCCTCCATTATAACTGGTATTATCTCCTCCAGTTCAACACAGTGACCCTCAGCTGGTTCCTTTCTAGCCTGGAAAGAGGACAGGCAAAATAGGTTAAAAGGGGGAGGAGGTAAAAAGAAGAGGAGGAGGGAGGGAGAGAGGAGGAGTTGAAAGTTGCTTACCAGCCATTTTACACGGCTGGGAAAAAGGAGGTCAGCCCTCTACCCTCACATGACCTTCCTTCACTGGCTCCGTCTACTCTTTCCCTGTCTGCTGTTGCCCTAGGACTTACGGATTTTCTCTTACTTAGTGGATTGTAGACTGTCTGCAACTTTCCCATAAGAATGTGTGCATGTGTATGCGTAAGAGAGAAGAAACAGGTGGGCGTGGCCAATTTTGAGGTCAGAGATGTGGACAGTAGGAAGGATCTGGATGAACAGGTTCTTCACTTTGGAGAAAATATCTTCACTGGACAGCCTAGTAGCTGGCACCACCTCAGCAACTTTCAAGCCATAATAGATTTGGAGGAATTTTATTAAAAGAAAATCAATAAGCATTATATATCTTGTGACAAGTATTCCCCAGCGTCGTATTTCACTCCCTTTTCTGGCTTGTCTTCTGTTGGCGTGGTCAACCAAAGGGGAAAAACTGGACACCCTGCACTCTGAGTTGCTGTGACCATGTCTCTCTTCCTGCCCAGTGTCCCCAGGCAGGCATCTCAGAGCACTCACAGCTCGCTGCTCATCACGGCTCTCCGCAGGGAAATCTGTGAGCCCAGCTCTTCACGTAAAGTTCCCATAATGTTGAATTGTTATATTCATGTCCTGTGTTTGTAATCCAGCTGCTTACGGATTCTCAGAGACTCAAGCAATTGTGGCATATGAAGGTCTTAAACCTGTGTCTCCTTGCTGGATAATAAATAACCCTTCTTTGGAGCCTGGCTTCTCCCCTGGATTAGAGGAAGACTAGTGAGTGACTCTCTTTCCATTTGCAGATTAAGGGATTGAAGATTCATTTCAGACTTTGGTGCTATGCATAGTTTTCATCAGTACAGTTGGTTGTACATTCTTACATATCCAGAGATTTCTAAACCATTCCACACACACACACACACACACACACACACAGACTTCTATACACATTATTCCATAATTTATCCATTGGGATGGGGTAAAAAATACTTTACTTAGCAAAAAAAAATGTTTAAACCAGTGGTTTGAAAACTTTTGGGGTTATTAGTGAGTGTTTGTGGTTAAGAGTATTTGTGGTTTCATTTTCTACTTTTTAGAATCAACAGTAAATATTTGAGACTAATTAGAGACTGATTTTCTCTCAAGCCTTGAATATGCGTTTGGCTGAGTGTGTGTGTCATATAATGAATATCAGATGAGACGGCTCGTGATTCAATCGCTCAGTTGCTTTAACATTCACTGACTACCAGGCTGCCATGTTTATGACCATCATGTAGTTTTACATTGTTTTCGTTCATAGTCCTACATTATGAAAGAGTTAAGGTTCAGGCAGAAGAGAGCTGTCACACTCAAATTATGTAATTTGATAAGTGTTTAATAAAGAGAATATTTAAAATGTGTGAGCAGAAAAGAAACTACAAGGGATAGTGAAAAACTCGAGGCTAGTAACAGCAGGGATCTGTGGTCAAGCCAAGTCTAAAAGGGTCATGAGACTAAGTCATGAGACTTAGCCAGCCTGAGGTGATCTACCAGCTGGGGGAATAAATATCCCAACTTCACTCACCTTCAGTCTCCAGTGGCCAAACCCAATAGAAACCAGAGCACAAGGGACATTGTTGAGGCAATCCATAAAAGTTAACTTTTTACAACAGGACACAGGGTAGAGAAAGATGGAGAGTGGATCCAGAGGGACAATGGGATTGATCCAGCCCATATTTAGTGTAAATCTATACTTGGCCAATGGTTAAAAGCAAGCTACATGCTTATTCTGCAAACATACCTCTTTACTGATCTTCACCACATCTACACATTGCATTCATTCAATCAAGATTTATTCAACACTGAGTTATCCCTAGTAGTACTTAAAAAAAATCAATATGCAAAGAAAAAAGATAGTCATGATTATAGCTAATTTGACCTTTTATTTTTAAAGGAACCATCCAAACCCAGCAGTATGGCAGTTGTGGAAATACGCTTGTCAATTACAACTTGAAATTTTATCTTTCATTTCTTCATTTGGAAACATATGTAAAGTTATAAAATAAACGAGCTAATTTTTTAAAACTTAAAAATTTAAAATTTCAAACATCAAATCATGAAAGCAGTTTTTAACACAAGAATACATAGTTTAACTTTGGTCTACATTTCTGATGTCTTCCAGTTTCCTAACCAAACATGTCACATAATTATGAATTATTCATCTATAAATTATATGTACTTTCATATATAATTAAAGTAAATTAAATTTTAGGTAGCACTAATTAAAGGGAAAAATGTCAGAACTACTCTTTATTGTAATGAATATTGTTAAAAATGAATTTAAAATGAACTTGTGCAATAATTGAAATATACCCGTCTAAAGGAAGTATCCTTAATGGCATTTTTGTATTGCAAAAATGACACAAATGATTTAAGATATTCCATGGGGGTGTGGTTGAGATATGGATGAATAGTGAAAGGGATTAGAGAGTCTAAAAATAATGGAAAGTACTGACCTGGAGCTTTGGGGGATGTTCCCTTCAGTAAAGAAGCACCATTCTTTACTGGTTTAAAAATGTGTGAGCCCTGGAGGTCAGCTCTCAAGAGGCCCTGCAGAGTTAGGAACAAGGAAAGGAAGTCCAAGGGTGAGAATCCATTCACTAGTTAGGCAGGTTTGGTTATTTGCCTGTCTGTATGTTTGTCCAGATGCCATTAGCCTCAGGAGGATTGTTGAGAATGTAAAGTAAGTAATACAACAAGTCCAAAGAAATCTAGCCTCTCCATGGAGCCTGTGCCCACATAGCTGCTGGAAGCCTGGCTTTTCTTTCTGTCCTTGGCTGAGTATCAAGGAAGGAGATAAGTGCCACTACCATTCTATTCCCTGCTTCTATGCATTTGACTCTGTTAGATTCCTCATATAAGTGGTATCATACATGATGTAGTATTTGTCTTCCTGTGTCTGACTTATTTTACTGAGCATAATGTCTTCCCGATTCACCTGGGGAAGGGGAAATGGAGAGATACAAAGGGTACAAAGTTTCCATTATGCAAGATGGATGAGTCTTTGAGATCTACAGCATAGTGCTTGTAGTTAACAATACTATATTGAATACTTGAAATTTTTCTAAGAGGGTAGATATTATATTAAGTGTTCTTATCACAAAAGATAATAGTAACCAAGGAGGGCAGGAGGAAACTTTTGAAGGTGATGGATATGTTTACGGCATAGATTGTGATGATGGTTTCACAGGTGTATACTTGTTTCCAAACTCATCAAGTTGTACACATTAAATATGTACAGCTTTTTTGTATGTCATTCATACTTCAAAGTGGTTTGTAAAAAGGGCAGATAGAGGCTGAGGGCTCGGAAGCAGAGTGTTCCTTGCTGTGTTCTCCAGGTGGCTAAGTCACTCAGTTCTCACCTGTAGAGATGTTTTGCTACTGCCACTGCTTCCCTAGTCTTTGACATGGCCGGTGTCCTAGTAGTTACAGCTAATGTGATGCTCTAGTCACTCTGGTCCCTAATGCTCTTTCTTCAGAAAAGACTTCGCAAGAGAAGGCACGAGGATTGTGCAGAAGGAGTAGTTGAACAGCAGTGCAGCTCCAACAAAGGCCTCAGCCAATCCCATAAGGATCTGGAAAAGCCCCTCAGAGTTGCCCTGCCTTGACCAGTCATTGGATGTGGGCTGTCCTTGGCCAAGGTGACTCTTTTAGGCTTAGGGCAATGCTTAAGGATGGAAAGGTGACTCCCTGGAAAGCCATCAGCCTCCAGCACTCCTATCAACTGGGAGAATGAGCTGAGTGCCTCAGGCCCGCAGCAGAGTTTTCTGGGTGGAACATCAGCATCTACTACAGTCCGTCCCTTGTGCTTCTCAGAGTCACTTGCTTCATAAAATACATGTTCGGAAAAGTTCCTCCAGGATTCTGGTTGGGCTGACTTCCTGGGGAAACATTTAAGAGGAAGGTTAGTGGGATACACTACAGCCCTGTCTCTGGCAGCCGGTCTTAAGTCTGCAACTGATGTTCATCATCTCCTTCCTCAACCACTCTTTCTGTAGTCACGTCACGCTCAGTTAACTCTTCTTGTCCAGGTGATCACCTGTTTGGGCTGTTGTAACAGAATACCCTCGATTGGGTAGCCTAAAAACAACAGAATCTTATTTCTCAGTCTGGAGGCTAGGAGTCCAAAGTTGAGATGCTGGCAGATTCGGTTTCTGGTGAGAGCTTACTTCTTTTTCATAGATGACCATCTTCTCGCTGAGTTCTCACATGGTAAAAGGGACAAGGGAGCTATAAAAGTCTATTTTATAAGGACACTAATCCCATCATGAGGGCTCCACTCTCATGACCTAATCACCCTCTAAAGACCCCACCTCCACATACCAGCACGTTGGGGATTAGGTTTCAACCTACGAATTTTGAGGGGACACAAGCATTCAGTCTCTAGCAGTGACCTACTTGGTGGAGTGACCAAGACCCTTACCCTACGCAGTCTGATCCCCTGGTCTTGGCTGTTGCACTTGTCTATTGACCATCAAAAGTTTTCAAAGAATTAGAAAGGATGCCCCAGTGGATAATCTGGGTGCCAGATATTTTCTTACTGCCTCCATTGTCAAATAACTCTCCCCCACCTAATGATCAGGATCAAGATGGTGACGCCTTCCTGTGCCTGCTAGTCTCTTGACACAAAGATGCCAAAGTAACTTGGTGCAGTGGTAGTTTAAGGTTTAAGGTCCTCCTGTTATCCATGGTGGAGATATTCCCCATCTGGTATTCAGACTCTCAGAGCCCAAAGTTGTGGAGAAAGGAAGCACAAATTCCCCAAGTGGGCCAGTGGGAGTGATAGTAGGCAGGGCTCCTCCTCCTCTCACTCCTTGGTCTCTGCACCCATGTATTTTACCATGGAAACACAGCCCCATTAAATGATCATGAGTTTGGTCAATATACTGAGACTAGAGGATGGTGCTCATAGGATACCATCTCAAAGCTGAAGCCCATGTCACATCTTCAAAAGACCTTTCCATCTCTCTGTCAGACCTGTAGCTTCTTGGTGGTGTGGGATGTGGTAGGACTTATGTATCTCATGGCCATATGCCCACTCCTGAACCTCCATTTCAAGAATACAAAAATGTATTCTTTGGTCTGAAAGTGTTGTATAAGATCCTGTGTTGGTGGGTCAAACACCCTGTAAGCCCTTGCTTAGTAGCGCTGACTGAGGCCCTGCAGAAGGAAAAGGTAAACCCATACCTACAATATGTGTTGATTCTGGCCAAGGTGACTTGCTCCCACTTCCAGAGTGGAAGGAGTTTAGTGTAGTCAATTTGCCACCAAGCATCTGGTGGTTCCCTTTCAGGGTTGGTGCCATATTAAGTGTTCAGTTTTGGTATCTTTGGCTGGCAGGCTAGACAGTCAGCAGTGATAGTAGCAGTGGTGGTAGTGGAAGCCCATGCTGCTGGACCCAGCCGTAGCATTCATCACTGCCATCACGGCTACTCCACTTCTGAGCCCATAGCGCTATGGATAGCTCATGACAACGTGTGGAGTCTGAATTGTTATATCTAAGTTTTTAGTTCTTATACCGTGAATGCTTTCTGGTGGGCATTAATGTGCAGTACAGTGATCTTCACTTTATGTTCATCTATGTGCCTCTTCCCCTGATCTCCTCTTTCCTTCCAGGCCCCTGATCAACTAGCCAAGTCATTCAACACTATCTGTAAGTCATTATATATTCTTATATCAGGCTACTTATCTTTTCACAGAAAGTGGGAGACCAGCTGCTCTTCCTGAAGTTATGTCCCTTGGGAGAATTTCTTCTCACTTCTGTCCCTCAGGACAACTCCTGAGTAGGCTTTAGTGAAGTAGTAGTCTACTTTTGGCTTGGACTCATGTGCCAAGTTGACCCCTCCATGAACCTATCATAGCTTTTTCCTTCTCTTTCAGATAGTCATAAGGGATCCCCATATTTCCATAGGTGTGAGTTGAATGAGAGGCCTAGTATTATAACAGTGGATAATATGGGGAGTCTGAGCTACCTACTCATGTGTCTTACTTGTGTTCTTTGGTACTGCTGGTGCCAGATCCCCTATGTTCTCATTTAAATGTAACAGTGAATTGCACCTGGGCCCACACAACCTTATGACTTAAGGATCTGACAGAACCCATCTCATGACTACCTGGTGATTCAGGTATTCCTCCACCATAACATAATAACATACCAGGTGCTGTTTTTGAAAGATATACAAATCTCTCCTACAGATGGCACGACCTCATTTCAGAATCCTAGAGTCTATGTTGTAATTCTCCTATTGATGCTTGTCATTAACTCTATAGCGCCTCTTTTCTCCTACCCAGTGCCTCTAATAGCATGGAGCCTGCTGCAAGTGACAGGGCCTACTTTCACTGAAGACTGGACCCACTGCAGAGTTGTTTCATGTTCTGTGCTCTACTCCAAGCTGGCAGCTTTTAATATCATCCAATAAACTGATTGAGGCAGTATTCCTAAGTGTGGAATATACTGCCTCAGAATTCAAAGAGACCTACAGAGTACCATGCTTCATTCTTAGTGGTTAAAATTGTGAAATGCAATAATTTGTCCTTTAGATTGGGCAGGATATTCTAGCACGCCCTGGCCCACTAAACCCTAGAAGCTTCATTGATGTGTGGGACCTCTGATTCTTCATAGGGCTTATCTCCCCACCTTCTGTCTCACCAAAACCTCCAATATACTTGCCACTTCTTGCTCATCCACCTTAATATGATACCTTTGATATGGTGGACCAAGTGGTATTCTTCAGAATGTTCATATGGTTCAGGTTACTTTGCACTATATTTGGATAAGATTCAGAAGAGTTAAAAGCCCTGGCACAAGGCTGTAAAAGTACACTGTTAACCCTAACAAGTGAATGCACATGGTTTTTGATTCTCCTTTCAGTGAGGGAAGGAAAAGAATTCATTTGCTAAATCAACGACCATAGGTCATATACTCAAGGCCAAAAGATCCCAAATTTGACACAGTAGCTACAATTAGAGTATACTGGGTTGCATCTTGGTAGTCCAGCATTATTCTCCACTATAATATCTGGTTTTGTAGGAGCCCAGCTGGTGAATTAAATGGGGATATTTTGGGGAACACCACCGCTGCCTCCTTTAGTCTTTAAGGGTGGCACATAAAGAGATAATAATTTTTAAAAATAAACACAATAACATTATCATAACATACAAAATTAATCATTTAATACCTATTGCTTCTGAGAATGTGACATTGGTTTTGATTTAGATATGACTGGGAGGGTGGTTGAGTGTTTCACTTGGGCTTTCTTACTATGCCAGCACTTACGCAACAGGGCAAGAAACCCGTATTGGAGTTCTGCCAAACTCCCAGCATGTTCAGTTATAAAATTAGGGACCAGGGGAAATAACCCTGCTGGGTTTGTGGAGACAGTAGACTCTCTATAAACCATCCCTGATCCAGGACTCCTTTTTTTAAACTGGACCTCATACATCCCTACTCTAGTAGGGGACCATGATCCTGCTTCATACACCAGTGCTTGGGTATACATGTTGACCTGGACTCTTGCCCAACAGTCTTTAAAATATTTGGACATTTCTTTCTCCCCACTGTACAACTACGCAAGTAAATGGACCAAGTAAGATCCTTTTAGATAGAATCTGGGGAAATGTTGCCATAGACTCTTGCTATGATGTTGCAGGATTCTCCTGGGAACTTGCCCTTTGCGTTCTATCTTTGAAAACTTCCTTTAGTCCAGAAATGGGGCAAAATATCATGACCCTTTATTGGAGCATTTGCCCTCATATTTCTTGATCCTCCATTCTTGATTTCTTTTTATTTTATCGATTAATACGTCTTTTATCTGATGGTCTATCTTGCCTCTGGAAGGTTGTGCTGTATTAACCATTTGGTCAAGCCCCCATGGCAGGAACTTCAGTCTTGCAGTAATTGCACCCACCTTGCTTTAATGGTTAAGTGCTGCCACATGTTCCTTATTATTTTGGAACTTTGTAATATTTATTGGTATCAAGAGTGCTCACTCTGTAGGATTTCCTACCATCAGGCCTAACCTACAGAGAGGAGAGCTTCTCAACGAGGATGACACCCTTCTCACCAGCACATTTCTTATAGTTTTGGTAAGTGGAATATCCTTTAGGCCCTCTTGCAGGACAGAGTCAACTGATGGGTTTTCCAGCTGTCCCTGGCATGCCACGGCAACTCTAACTTGCCCATTTCTGTGAGATTTTGATTGTTTCTTCTTCTATCACAGCAATTCTGGCATTGCTACTTCACTTAACACGGTCTGTTTTTTTGTTCAAGTTTTCAAACGCCATTCTGGTATTAGTGTTTGTCGTAGTGTTAGCACCATCTTCTGGGGTTCCTGATAATGTGTTAAATTCTCTGTTGTAGATGAGTGCTCTGACATTGAGAAACCCTCTTTTATCCAGCTTTAAGCCCTGCCCCCTTTGTCCTGCACTCTCAGGACCCAGTCCCATACACACTTTCCCATTCCTGCTGGTACATATTGGTTAGGTCACACAGCTAGATCTTTTGAGATGCAGTCCTTTTTCTCTCTGAGCGGCCTCTGCACGTTTCTGGCTGCGTGCATTAGTGTGAAAAGATTATTAGGTCATCTGAGATACTACCAGGAAGAGTAGATCTAACACTAGGATGTCATTTGAAACTTGAAACAAACAAACAAAAAAACACCAAAAAAACAGTTCATGTTAAGTGGAGTAGGGATGCCAGAATTGCTGTGATAGAAGAAGCAGAAATTAAAATCTCACAGAAGTAGGCCTGCTAGAGTTGCTATATTAGGGACAGCTGGAAAACCCATCAGTTGACTATTAAAATCCCAAGTGAAGTCAAAACTGTTGCTAGGTAGCAGAATCTTTTCTTTCTCTAAGGCATGCATTATCTGGTGATATTCCTTTGACATAAATTCATGAAGCCAGGAGGGACACAATCAGAGTCATTTCGGCAAATTTTCTAAGTTTTTTTCTCAGTTGTCTGGGGGCTGTTATAGCAAAACAGTCTAAGTTTGAACAAAAAGAAAGTGTAATTAGTTTTACCAGTGAAAGCGCATTTTCCTCAGTTAAGAGTGGAGAGTACAGCCAGTCATTTCCTGGAATGTCATACTGTCAGCAAGATTATAGATTATATGGCTTCTCTGAATATCTGTAATGATTTGTAGCTGGTAACTGTGGTAACATCAACTTTAAAAAAATAGTTTTTTGTTAAAAACAAATTTTCCAAAAAACAACCTTCTTGGTGAATACTATCAGCGTTAAAATTATACTTTTTATTGGGAAGGTTTTCAATTATGGGGCAGTCAGGGATGGACATTAATTTTCATGGAAGACCATTATTATAATTGTAGCTGGTTATGTCATTAGGTAGATATTTTCATGTAAGGAACTTCCCTGGTATTCTAGGACAAAGATATAAACCCAACAGTTAAAGTTTTGTATGCACTTTTGGCCATATTGAATATAAGTATCTGAATACAGCATTTTTATCCTAGAATCAGAAGGGTGATAAAAATATGAAATATAAACATCACAGTTAAAATAGTTAACACTTAAATTGAAATGTAAACCAGTGGCTATTGTTATAGGCTTAATTTCAATTATACATTAATTGCAAGGTTAGGCCATTGACTTCCATGAAGTCATCTGCCTCTGATGACAGTGTTCTGGACATCACGTCTTAGGCTCTTCATACAGTCTGACAAGTCTGTGGTAACAGTGTTAACTTATGCTGAGAATCCTGTGCCCTGAATTTTGCTTTTCCCAGCACCGCTCTCCCCAGGAGACTCAATTTATGACCTATAGCTTGTATCAGGGACTGCCAGATAAATTAATGGAAAAAGCAGAAACTATCTGAGGATAATAAGACTGACTGGCTGGGGTTAATAAATCGTAATTACCAACATTAGAATGGAAGGACGCAGAGGCTCTACTGAGGACTAATAAAATGTCAATCTATGTGCCTGAGTCAGTGATCACCCTTGACAGAGGGCATATTATGGACAATAAAAGGCATCGATAAACTTTCAGAGCCCTTAATTAATGCCATAAAGCATATTATAGTTAAACCCAATGGACAAGAATTTAGATTTTTCAATGATAATTCTAATAATGTAACTGTACATTCACATAATTTGCAGCACTGTCAGAAGTTATAAAAAATTGGTCACCATAATTCAATTTATAAAGATGTTGTTTATTTTAATTCAATTTTAATTCAGTGTATGTTTACATTTTGAAAATCTTGAGTGTTTATAAAAATTTTAGCTTAAAACCAGTAAAATCAGTATAGGAAGTTTTAGGAAGTTCAGGTAAATTCGATTTTCTATGAGTAAATGAACCCTAATCTTGCATAAACTGCAGTATTAATGGTACAATTTTTACACTGTGATAAAGCCAAGGAAAAGGCATATTATAAAATTAGCCTAATATCCAGTGATTCACACTGCCAGGCAAGGGTACACCTATCTGTGGAAAACTGGGCTGAATAGTTTGTTGACGGGAAAAAGTCAACAATTAGCAGGTACAAGGAAAGAGATCGGTTCACGGTGACTTTGCTAATTAAAGATTGAAGTTTGAGCTCTGGATAGGACAGAATTAGTCCATAAGTCTGTAGATCATGGGTTAAAACAGGTGCCAATTTTTATTAGTCAGAAAAAAGTTTTCAATTAGGTCAATGTGAGTTTGCATGTGGGTCACTCAAAGGTCAAACAAATGTCGTTTCCTATTGGTTAGAAAAAAGTTTTCAATTAGGTTGATTGATGTGGCTCTGCACCTAGGTCACTCAAAGGTCTTAGCTACTCAGCAGCTTCAGCTGGTCAAACCCTGAAACGTCATCACTGGTTGTCAGCTTCCGCTGGTTAAAAGCAGTTGCGTGGGAACGGCACAACCAGTTTGAGATGGGCTCCGATTGGAAGAATTTCCTTTTACGTTGTGAGTATCAAATTGCTGTGGTATTTTTATCCCACTGGATAAGTTTACAAAAGTGCTATAATAGTTTTATTTTAAATTTTTCTAGAAATAATGAACTTTGCATCTAATTAAATGTGGGATGAACATTTTAGATATTAAATATACAATGTGTAAAAGTATATACATTTTTCAAAAATGAAAGGGAGTATTTGAGCAAAAATGAAGTTGTCTGTGTTAAGACAGGTATTAATTTAGTCTTATCATTCCCTTGGGTTTGCCTTTCGTAATACTTGGTGAGCTTTGAATATGCAGGTGGATCTAGAGAGGTTTATTTTGTTGGTGATGGTTAAAGTTTTGGAGGCAAGAGCAGTATCAACTCTTGGATTGGATCAAATCAAACAGGGAGTCAGGCTACAGTCAGGAAATTCCCTCACCCAAACCTCAGTTAAATACGTAAGCAATAAAAGAGTTTGTTTCAAGTAAAGCGCTATTACCTGGTTTCAGTCAAGGCTGTAAAACTGAGTGCTACTTGGTATATGCCCTAGATTGCACAAGAGAAAGAGGCAACGGAGCCAAAACAGCCCTTAAAAACCAGAGTCAGCTGAAATTCAGTTAGGGCATCTGTCAGTACCATAATATCAGATTTGGGCCAGAATTTAAAAGTGGGTAATTAGGAATCTGGCTCTTTTCGCTGTGCTGAGATCCCAGCCCAAACCTCCCCATTGCAGGTGGTCTGTAGGAACTCGGTGCCTGCAGGCTCCAGTGTGGATCTATTTATGTCTTTATGTTAGATAGTAACCGTGAAGCCATGGCCACTGTGACTGCCAGACTAGAGAATCCAAAACAAAGCATAGAGCTGGTTAGACCAGGCTCATTTCCAAGGGACCCATCACAGTTCTGCATAAGCACAGCGCCCAGTGCCCCAGTTGTGGCTGGCCTTGTTGTTTGTTTCTAGTTTCAGCCTGGCTGTCAGGGCTACGCTGAACTGTATCTATTTCTCCTTGAAGTCAGAAGGCCGATAATCGATAGAGGGATGGGCTAATGCTCTCACTCTGGACCACTGAATAGAGTATTGCTAACTAATCACACGTGGCACACTAGAGGACTTTGTCAGCAAGGGGTTGGAAGAGGTTCCAGCAATAAATGGACTCCTTCACTTATGTGTACTGTGTTATAAAGAACTTTTCGAATGCATTGCCTCATTTGATGCTTATAACTACTCAGAGGCGTTGGAGAGGTTTGTATTTTTATTACGATTCCCAGGTGAAGGGAGAAAGTGGAAAGGATTAAGTGGTTTGCCTAGCATGTTTGCTGTGTTTAGAGCGGTTGGAAGAGAGCAGAGTGAGGGGGCATATTTTCAGGTGGTTTGGGTTAGGTTTTTAAAGTCTGGATAGCATGAAGTTTGTAGTTGGGTTACAGTGTGGTAGCACTGACGTTCTTGTTCAATTAGAAAATATTCGTGCCATGTCTGTGATGTTCAAAGAACTATGCTAAGCTGTAGAGATCTATTAAGAAATATTATAAGGACTTCTCACAAAGAGCTTGTAATTCCATTGGCGAGAGAACACATGTGCACGTAAAATAACCAGCAATTTAGAACAGCTGTTCATTGTTGCCAAGGGGAGATACAGGTGGTGAGGCCTGTAGGGTTAGGAGGAGAGGTTACAGTGAATTGAGGGGATCTTGGAAATTTTCTTTTTAGATTTTGTAGTGGAAGTAAAATTCAGATGCTGTATATGAAATAGTGGTAGGCACTCTAAATGGTGGGTTGGGAATTTAAAAAAACAGCAAAAAATGGTAAAATGGGCAAAAAATGGAAACATAAAAGAATAAAGCATGTTGTAGAATATAATTAATCCCATCTCACTATAGACAGGAATTTATAATGGCTGAGAGTGGGAGATTGATGTAGAAAAATTGGCTGAGAAGATTATGGACGGCGCTGAATGTCAGTATGAATAGTTCTGTAATCTCGGGGTAAGAAGTAGTCATTTGAGTATTTAAGATTGAGGCTGATACTAAAAACAACAACAACAACAGCATTTTCCCTGGTGTCATAGCCCAGGATAGAATGAAGAACACAGGGGGAAACAGACTATCGATGGAGAGACAAGTTAGCAGATGGAGCAGACATCCACATGTGACGTGACCACTCAGCGGGGCTTGATGCCTGCTGGACGTGGGGTCCAGGGTGGGAGAATCCCACCACACAGCCAGGGCTGTCTGCAGGAGTCCCTGCTCAGGCCCTGCACCAGCTTCAGCGTGCTTGCTCTTGCCTGCTGGCTTGCTTCTGTACACAGCGGAAAGAGCTCTATAGCTATAGCTCTGAAGAGAAGTTTTATTCATCTCTTTTTTTTTGCTCAGTCCATCAAGAGTGGCTTGAGCAAAGAGGAAGAACTTTTCAAGTGACTCTGATGTGAAATCATTCCTGCCTATTTAGTGCCATTTCGTTTCACATTGAATAGTTTGTGCCTCATCTTTGAAGGGACCTCTCTACCTAACCCTGTGGTCCACTGGACTCGGTGTCCTCCCTGGAAGCTATTTCTGTCAGGCAGCGATAACTGATGCCAGGGGCTGTGCAGGTGGTGGCTGGCTGCCACAGCAGTAAACCTGTGGACACCAACCTGTCCTAATAATTCAGTCCCTGTGTGTTTTACAAAAGTGCATCCTTTCCTGGGAGTATGATATTCTCCTTGACAGAGGAGGTATAGCAAGACTCATTGTTTGTGGGGAGATGAGTATGTTTGGTGTCCTTAAGACGCCCCAGTTTCAGTATTCACTAGGAGGACGCTGTATATTACTCACAGCTGTGATTTATTATAACAAAAGGCTACGAAGCAAAGTCAACAAAGGAAAGGCCCGTGGGGTAGAGTCTGGGGGAAACCAAGTGGAAGCTCCAAAAGTCTTCTAACGGTTACAGAGGGTGTGCTTAGTTCTTCCAACATGAGTTGTGACAACACGTGTGAAATATTGTCTCCTAGTTTCATCAGAAGCTCGGTGAGTAGGTTTTATTGGGGGCTGGTGACATAAGCACATAACCTGCTTAGCACATACCCAACCTCCAGACTCCCAGAAGGAAAGCAGGTGTTCAGCATACATCAGGCTGTTTGTACAAACAGTTCAGGCGCAGTCAGTCACCCTTAACTGTTCTGGGAACCTTGGAACCCCTCCTGAAGCTCAAGTTCCCTAATGCCAGCCAAGGAGCAACGTTCCAAGCAGGCCTTTGTAAGGAGAGCAGACTCATGCTTGTTCTGTGAACTCCTCTTCCCTGAGCGATTCTATTATTACTTAAGCTGTTGAGAAAGGGATATTGATGGAGAAACTTTTCAGAATCCAGGAGAGTCCGGTGTTAAGGAAGAGGTCCTGTTTCTAGAAGTGAGAGTTGAGGCTGGGGAGAAAAGAGAAGGATTCAAGGAGGAATTGCAGAGCAACAGAGGATTGACCCTGGTTCCGGTCTTATGTCCACATGCAGGAGATTGGAGAGGGACAAGGAGACCTGGAATGTGTTTTAGGAAACCCAAGAGAGGCGAGAGGACCCAAAAGGAGGAAATTCTCATTAGTATATAAAATGCTGCAGATAGGTGGGAATTACGGGGACTGCAAAAATGCCATTGGGACTTCTTTTAATAATGTGTAAATTGAGTTTTTGGGTTTTTTTAACTTAAAGTTATCTGTATACGTTAAGCAAGACTTAGTCAGCCAATGCCTTAAAAACTTTCCTGCCCGTTACACCTTTCCGTTTTCTTTGGATTACTTTACAAAAGCCTTGTTTGGGGATTTTTTTTGGTCACTGATCTGCATTATTTTGTTTGGCTTAGATTTCACAGGGAGATAGAAACGGATGAGCTTTGGGAAAGCTAAAAAAAACTCCTTGAGCGTTACTGTGTACTTCTCTCTGGCAGGGACAGAAGCAGCCAAAAAGCATGTCTTCCTTTCTGGATGGAAAAGTAATTCTGTTTGTTCATTAAGAGGATTGTGTTTGCTATTCCATTCATCTCATTGCTGCTTGCTGGCGAAAACCGGACATTGAAAGCTGCTTGTTTTGAGTCCAACATCCCCGGGGGATGATGAAAGAGTTTGCATTTCCTCCTCTACCCTGGGACATCTCCCAGACTCGCACTTCTAGGTCGCCTGCCTCTCTCATGCTTCACTTCTCTTTGTGGGTTCTCCGTGTTCAGGTTGTATAGAACCTCTGAGATGGGTGACTGTTATGAAGAGTCATGTGAACCAAAAGCGGCTCTTTCTTTTACTTACTATAAAAATGTATCAGAACCTCATTTACTTGGGAGAAAAAGAACAACGTTTTGTGTCTGACTTTGAGTAGTGTTAAGGAAATGCTGGTGCCTCCTCTGTCACACTCCAGGGGATTCGGGGATAGGAAGCTCTTGTGTGGTAGAAGTTGGAGATGCCGCAGTGCCGAGTGTGGCATTTGCCATCCCAGTTACCTTAAGCCTGGCCTTACTTCGTTGGACTTCAGGAGGGCGGATGCATACTGTGTTTGAAGTGGTTTTAATTCTCTGTTTCTTATTCTGACATCCCAGGGCTTCCAGCAAAAATTCTCCTTCCACAGTAAAGAGATTGTGGCTATCAGCTGTTCCTGGTGCAAGCAGGCGGTAAGTTTGGGGATAAAATAAAGTGGGCTCGTGTTTTATCAAAATCGACTTACGTCGTTGCTGGAGTTCCTGTCTGTAAGTGGAACGTTATCCTAATTTATGTATTATTTCTCTCATAGGATCTGTGGAGGAAGAAAGATCAAAACTATAGAACTATAGCATAAATGAGCTGGAAGAAACTATAAATTAACCCCTTTATACATTGAAGCCTGGGATCACAGATTGGAAAATCCTCTCCTGGTTCTATCCCTGGGTTTAGAATCGAGGGCTTTTCACCCTTACGCCACATTTTCCCCACTACCTTAGATTGTCGATGACTCCTATAGTGGGAGATTGCAACCTTAGATAATCCCTCTGACACAGAAATTCAGGCATCTTGGTTCTTCTGTTTTGGATGTGGGCAACTTTTTTTTTATAATGGGGCTATGTTAGGATAAGAGTGGTCTTGTATCCTTCTTTAGGTTTCGATGTTGTTATAGTTGGCTGTATGCTCATTGAAATGTAAGTCTTTCTTATATTTGAACGTATATACTGATCAGGATCCAATGGTAATTTCCCTACTTACTTTTCTCTTATCTATCTTTTGTTCATTTTTTAACAGCTCTGTCCCAACTAGATGGTTCATTTTTTTGTTTGCCTATGGACCTGTTTTTTTCTTTAACTAGACAATGTATACTCTAACTCGTAAGTTGGCAAACTATGGCCTGTAGACCAGATCTGACTGCTGCCTGTTTCTATAAATAAGGTTTTATTGGAACACAGCCATGCCCATCCTTTATGTGTTATCTCTGGCTACTTTCATGCTACAGCAGCAGAGCTGAGTAGTTGGAGCAGAAACAGTATGACCCTGTAAGACTAAAATATTTACTGTCCAGTCATTTTATAGAAAAAGTCTGGACCCCTGCTCTAATCTCTCAATTCACCTGTTTTTTGGGGGGTTTTTTTTTTGTTTTTTTGAATGACTGTATAATTGCGATACATTGTCCCCTCACTGCACAGCCAACCTGAAAAGAAAGGGCTGTGCTGTTTTAGCGAGGGTAAGGGTTGGAAGGAAAACATCAGGACTCGACACACAACAGCTTTACCTGCCAAACAGAGCCATAGGGCAGGAGCAGAAGATGCATTTAGTTGAAACACATGAAACTGACATTTTTGTGGGTCAAAAACTTTTGAATTTTGGCAGTTCCATCAGGTTCAACCTAATAATCTCTCTGGCATAATTTCCCTAGGCCCGCACCTGTCAGGAGGATCTGCTGTCACTAGGTAGGGACGCTTTGGTCTGGAAAGCTCAGTGCTTTCTGTGTGTCACCCTCCTGGCATATTTTTATTCTTGGCATTTCCATCTCCTTTCGGTTAATTGTTACACGAATAATCTTCGTGCTTCTGTTCAAGAACATGTTCACAAACATAAGGCCATCCTAGTCCTTGAATGAGACTATGCCATCAAAGCAATATCTCCACCTGGACAGGAAGAAGCAGATTTAGAGCCCAGGGGTCCCCAACTCTGTGCTGTTGGTTTCCCTGATCTGGTGAGATGTTACTTGCCAAATGGCATCAAGCTGGCCTCAGATAGGATGTGCCCGCTCGTGCCCCCGTAGCTGCCAGGCTGTGGTTAGGTGGTTGATCCAGGGTTATTTAATTTGGGAACTCAGTCCCACTTGACAGTGAACACATGTGCTCTCTTTTTATTAATCTGTAGTCCAGTTGAATCACTAAAAAACAACTTTCGCTTGACCCCTGTGGCAGAGTTTTGGTTAGTTCAAGTACTGATAGCTCTGAGTTTCCCAGGTTTACAACGTGATTTTTCAAGGAGTGAAAACACAGAACATTTTAAGACAGATTACAGTGGTGGTGTATTTTAACACTGCAGGTAATTCCTTCTAGGATATCTGATGTCAAACAATTAAGTGCCTTCTATGGGCGCTTCCTGCAGCAGAAAATAAAACTGGGTTTGGGAGCTGGATTTCATGGATTCAGGTCCTGACTCTACCACTTAGAAGTCCTGCAGTTTTGGACATACCTCTTAGTCTCTCTGGATTAGAGATTACTCGGGTATAAATTGAGAGAGTTGGAGTAGGCAGTCTCTGAGATCCCTACCATTTTAGAAACGCAATGGCCATTCATTTGGGGGTTTATTTGAATTGCTAAAAGAAAATCACTTTCTAAAGAAGGAATTCAAATGACATTTCTCTGGTATAGCAAATTGTTTGCAGATCACAAGTAACTGGTGGTAGGGGGAATTATTTATTATCTTATTAATTAGTATTTCACGCTTAATTAATTTAGTAATTTGCCATGGATAATGTCAGATCTTGAAGATATTCAGCGATAAAGACAATTTCCTTGATGTGACATAATTGGGGTGGCTATATTTGCCAGTTTTCCTGTAACAGCCCTAATTTATGTCTGCTGTTCCAGCATAATTATTACCAGCGCTCCCTTTCATTCTTAAAATTGTTTCAGTTAAGATGACAAATTATGTGGTCATAGTTAAGTATAATCCAAGTAGAAGCTAATGTTAATTTAATGGGGATTTTATGTTCATTAGAAAACAAATGTTACCACTCATTATCACTTTACAGTCACCAAAAAAGATGATTGAAAATGTGATTGGCCTGGGCTTCCCTGGTGGCGCAGTGGTTGAGAATCTGCCTGCTAATGCAGGGGACATGGGTTCGAGCCCTGGTCTGGGAGGATCCCACATGCCGCGGAGCGACTGGGCCCATGAGCCGCAACTACTGAGCCTGCGCGTCTGGAGCCTGTGCTCCGCAACAAGAGAGGCCACGATAGTGAGAGGCCCGCGCACCGCGATGAAGAGTGGCCCCCGCTTGCCACAACTAGAGAAAGCCCTCGCACAGAAACGAAGACCCAACGCAGCGAAAACAAATAAATTAATAAAGATAAACTCCTACCCTCAACATCTAAAAAAAAAAAAACGTGATTGGCCTAAGGTTACTCAGTCCATTGGGGTATAAACTTAAGCCCCTAGAACTGCGGTATCGTTATGATCATTAGTCTGCTTTTACTTCCGTTCAAAAACCAAAAGCACTTTAGACTTGCCAAGTATGACAGGACCACTATTTTTTCAGTGGTCCTAGACAAACCTAGCAGAAGCAGTCTTTTTGTTCCCTCTCGGATTAACAGCTCTCTAGAAGAGACATCTTCTTTCCTGGGTCCCCTACACTGGAAGGACGACCTGGGAAGGATTTACATCTATGGATAGAAAAAGGAGAGGCAGATGGTCGGCATTGCCTTTCTGCTTGCCTTCGTTTCCTTCTGGACATCGTCCCAGATCAACCAAGTCTGTCACCAGCGCCAGCCAAGTGAAACAAAATCATGTGCAAAGTTAGCCTTCGTAGACCCCTCCAAGTCTCTAACATCTTTATGTAAATATCCTATTAAAAGCTTATCAAATTTTAGCCGGCTTGTCCTGTAAGATGGATTTCTTGTTATCAATCGTTATCAGTTTGTAAAGTGGAATGAATTTGAAATCTGGTCTCTAAGTTCTTGGGGCTGGTTGGGCAGTGACAAGAGCATGTGACCTCAGAGAGAGAGAGAGAGAGTGTGTGTGTGTGTGTGTATGTGTGTGTATACATGCACTTATTCCTTCTTGTGGCAGCATCGTCCTTTGCACAGAATTGTTTACTGGCCTGTTTTTCCCTTTAGTTTCACAATAAGGTGACCTGCTTCATGCTGCACCAGATTGAGGAACCCTGCTCCCTGGGGGCTCACGCTGCTGTTATTGTCCCGCCCACCTGGATCATTAAGGTGAAGAAACCTCAGGTAACTGCCGGAACCCTGGTGCTGCTGGGCCAGCACAGAGAAAAAGTAACTGCTGCTTCTTGCTTTTCTCCCCCTGACGAATCTCTGGGTTCTTACAATCTCTGCTCACTCATCCCCAAGGTCCTCTGCTTCCCAGCTCATCCCATTAGCCCATCACAGTTCTGCGTTGGGCTCTCTCATGGAACCAGCCTCCACCTCCTAAAGAAATCAAAGTTCCACAGCAGGAGTGTTTCCTCCCCACTCAGGTGCTAATGTTCTCTTTGATGGGTGCTCTCCTGAGTTCATTAAGGACCCGTAGTGGGTACAGCTGATTCTCACACAACTCTCTTCTCTTCCAGCCTGGGCAACCCCAGGGAGTGGCTGTGAGGGCGCTCTGTGCCATTGTTTGGTTGCTATTACCACCACTTCCAACCCGAATGCAGACTGTGGGTCATGACCTTCCCCAGTACACAAGGCCTGCTTAGAGAGCAACACTCTTTTCTTAAGGCAAAGTAGAATTTATCGTCTTAACATCTAATCTCATTCTGTATTCCATCCTCATTGTACTTTCTGTCCTGGAGAGTCTCTGCTGCTATATTCTGGGAGACCTTGGTAGTTTTTCAACAAGGTCCTAATCTGTGATAGAAACGTTTCTACCTTTGTACTGTACATCTTAGATAGTCATCTCCAAGTTATGGGATGGCAGACTTTTAATGTTACAGGGAGAAGATTATACCTCCCCCGGGGTGCGGGTACCTTAGGGAGTCTTCTTGAATGTAGTATCTTTAAAAGATATGGCAGTCCTACTTCAGATGGTCTCCAAAATTATCATGTAGTGTGTTCTCATTGACTCAGTTTTATTTAAAAACTGGTGGATCAGGGACACTGTTTTGCTTCATGTGTTTTATATAAAAGTTTTGCCTCTAATGAGTAACATGTAGGAATCATCTTTTCAAGTTACAATCCATGGAAGCCCTTGGGAACTGTTTTCCAGAGGCGAGTACAGTATCTACACATTAAAAAATGAAACATCTAGTTATTTTTACATTTTAGAGCTGAATGTCACGAGATGCTAAGTAAGTTGTCCAAGGTGACATAGCAAGTCAATTACAGTACTATGTCTGAGATTCAGGTGTACTGATTTCCAATTTGGTGTTATTTTAAAACCTCTTTAACATTTTTACTTCTTTGTGTGTGTTTTTCCCCTAAAATTCAGTAATCTCTCCATGTGCTGTATAGTAAATATTCAGTTAAATCAACACGTTTTTCATCAAAAACCTTGATGGTATCAGGAAGGCTACTAGGCATTGTGATATAATAGACAATTCTTGCTCTGAAGAACCATATAGTTATTTTAAGGAAAGATCAGGGAGAGCTTCATGAAGCAGGTGGATTTCATTCTGCCTCCTTACAGATGGGTGGGATTGAGGTCAGTGGAGAAGGAAATGACCAACAGGAGAATGGCACAAGCAAGGATACTTTGTCCAAAATTATCTTCATGGGACCGTGAGACTAGGTTGACTGCTGTGGAAGGTTTGTGTAGGAGGTGTGTAGGGCATGAGCATAAGGTTGCTCAGGCCTGGCTGGGGGAGATTTTTGATTCATGTAAACTTTATCCTTTTAAGCAAAGGAGTGATAGAGGAAAACTGTATTTTAGAAGGAAACAACTAGCATGAGTGTGTAGGATGACCTAGTGGTATGGGATTTTGGGCCCCTGAAGATAGAACAGAAAAATCAGAAGACTACCACTCTGCAGAGAAATTCTAAGTTTACTTTTCTAAACTTTAAAAATTCTTTTGGTTGTGGAAATTTTCAAGCAAGTGAAGAGAAAGAGAAGGTCATAATGAATTCCATAGCCATGAACTTTGTTTTTTGGTGTCACAGATATTTTTAATGTTCATAAAGACATAAAACAGATTCTATACCTGAAGCACCACAGATAATACAGAAATTTGACTTGAAACACAAACTCTGCAATTATCATTTCACATCCTGAATTGTTGTTGCAATATTCAGTAACACATTAGTCGTCACTTCTTTCTAACTAGTCACTTATTTCTTTCCTATAAGGAATACTACTGACAAAACATCATACTCATTCATCTCTTCCTATAAAAGCACTTCTTTACTATGTGTCTTGTTCAACATTACATTTAAATATACAGATTTTAACTCACTGTCAGAATTCTGGAACCAAGACCTCATTTACCTGATATATTCCTGTCTGAGGTCAGGTCCTTCTTGGTCTTCATTTCAATCAATGCTTTTCTCATCCTATGTCTAAATAATAACCCTTAGTTATTGGTATGTTATATCATTAAACATCTTTTTCTATATTCATCTTTTCTGAAAAGGAACTGATCTGCAATGCCGATACTAGTAAACATTAAAATAACTAAATGAGACACTTGAGCATAAAAGCGTATAACCCTGAACTTTTCTGCTATTATTGTTTCACCTAACCCCTGCCACACCATATTTTCTTTTTTGTAATTAAATTTGTTTTGAGATTCACATGCAGTTGTAAGAAATAACACCGAAGGATCCCATGTACCCCTTACAAACTTTCCCCTCATGGTAACATCTTGCAGGATCATAGTATAACATCACAGCAAGGATCTTGACATTGATTAGTCAAGACACAGACCAATTCCATCACCGCAGGTATCCCTATGTTACCTTTTCAGAGCCACATCCATTTTTCTCCTGGTCCCACCCCATTTACTCTGTCTTCCCCAAAGTGCAAGTCTTCCTTTTTTTCTTTTGCTAGAGTATTTTAAAGCAGATTTTAGCATACCACTTAATCTGTAAATGCTTCATTTTGTTTCCTGAAAAGATAACACTTTAGAAAGACAACTACATACAATTATCTCACCCATCAAAATTAAATAATTTGAGGTGGCATCCTTAAAATATTTTCTGGTTGTTTCAAATATATCTTTTTTTACAGTTATTTTTTTCAAATTAGGATCCAGAGTCTACAACTGCCTTTTTGTTGACTGATCTCTTAAATCTCTTTTAATCTATAGCAATCTCCTCTCTTATTTTTCCTGCCATTTATTTATTGAATAAATTGGGTCACTTAACCTGTAGAATATCTCATATTTTAATTTTGGCTGATTATTATTGTGTTATTAAATGATTTTATTATTGTGTTTTAAAATGATTTTCTGTATGGCCCATATTTCTTTTCGAAATATTTAGATGTAAAGACATTAGATTCAGGTTTAACTTCTTGGCAAAAGGACAATATGGGTAATGGTATCTTTTTCTATAGTGTAGCTTTTAAAGGAACATGATATCAGGTTGTTCACTCTTAGTGACGTTAAGATTGATCTGTGAATTCAGGAGCTGTCATCCTAATCCATCTGTTATAAAGTTGTCCATCAGTCTTTCATCTATAATTTTATCCATTAAAGATTGTTACCTAAATCTGTTTTCATTAGGGGTTGCTAAAGGGTGATTTTTCCAGTTTTTATTCTTCATTTTTTAGCTACAATTTTTCTATAAAGAGACCTTTCCCTTATGACCAGCAAATACATAAAAAATGCTTACTTGTTTGCCCTTAAATTTTCAGAATAATAAGTTGGTATCTTAGCAACTTTTATTAAGTGGCTGGTTGGTGGGGGTGTTTTTTGGAGAATAGTTCACAGTCTGGATGCTAAAGTCCAAAATTTTTTTCATCACGCACCTTTTTATTACGTTCTATGATTCAGGACATCGTAATAATAAGAATGAAAGCTAACATTTATTGAATGCTTTACATGTGTTAGGAAATATTTTAAGTACTTTACCTTCAGTATCTCATCATCACAGTGCTCTATGGGGCAGGTATCCTATTAGTCCCATTTTGCAGCTAAGGAAAGTAAGGAATAGAAAAGTCAAATAAATTAGCTGGGACTATATAATTATTGAATAGTTTGAGATGGCATTTGAACCCAAGAACTGTGACTCTGGAAACCAAGGTTTTAATGATATGCCATGCTGCCTTACCGTGTTACTGTAGCCAGCCTTGCTGAATCAGTTTTAAAATTTTGGTGGTCCCTCCTCCTCCAGGCTCCAACGCCATTAAGTAATTTAATCAATTAACTAAGTTCTATGTAAAGGGTAGTGTATGATGAGCTTGGGGGCAGGGTTGCAATAGAGTAGTTCTGAAGAGCTCTGGCTTGCAAGCCAGGCTGCCTGGGTTCATAACCTTGCTCTGCCACTTACTAACTTGGTTAATCTCAACTTAATCTCTTCTGTTTCAGTTTCTCAGCTGCAAAGGTTAAATAATACTAGTACCTAACTCATAGGGCTTTCGTGAGGACTAATGAACTAAAAAAGAAAAAATAAAACACACAGGACAGCACCCGGCTCATTGTAACCACTCAGATGTTAGCTGTTGTTATTTTCCTTCTTGTTGACTTTTAGGGGTGCAGGGTATCAGGTGAAGCCACACAACAGCAGATAGCAGCAGTGGGTAGTCATACGGGGGTCAAGATAGAAGTTACTGATCCCTGAACCATCTGTATTATGGTGAAAGAGGATGTAAAGAGGATGAGATTTCCAATGGAGAGGGTAGAAGTAGACAAGGATAGGGGCCATAGCCTGGCACCTACTCTGTTTCCAAGTGCACCTTGAAATACTACTATAACTTGTATTTCACACTGTAGTGGGATCGTGTATTCACTAGCACAATGCCTATCCCATGGGAGAGAGTCAAGACCTGATCATTTACTGAATAAAAGAACAGAAGAAGACTGGGAGAACATCCATACCCAGAAAGTGGGAGGAGGAAGAGAATCCTGCGAGATAGAGAGAGAACTATGGTTGCATTAAAGTTTCATTATTAAAAATGAAAAGTAGGGCAATCATCAATGTTAAATTCTGTAGACATGAAAAAAATCACAAGGATTGAGAAAAGTCCTTGTGTTTGGGGCCAGAGCATTGATGACCATAAAAACTATAGTTTGTAGAGTGTAGAGTATGGGTGGCAACCTGTTAGCGATGGTGTGGAAGCAGTAAGATTAGAGAATTTGTTGGAGGTATTGGGAAATGATAAAAAGAAATAGAATTTGGAAAGCAGATAAAGAACAGATAAAATGTTTTTCGACTTTTAGAATTTATATATCTTTCCTTCTTTATATATTTCTTTATTTTTCTATGACACTGCTTAAAAACGATAAAGGAGAAGAGGCTTAATTGAATTAAGTAAATGTTTAATTAACCACATTCAAAGATGCTGTTACATGCAGTGAGAGGTCCAAAGATGAATCAGATGTTCATTTGATGTCCACAAAGAGTGTACTCCCCAGTGGGGAGAATAGACACAACCATCTAAATCATTGGTCAGGGTATTTGTGGATTCTGGAGAGGAATTCAGCCACATGTAAATCTTTAATGAAAGAGTAGCTTTCAGATGTCTGGGAAGGTTTGTCTTTTTGATCAGTGTTCATCTCGTGGGAGAGATACATATATGGTGGTGAGAGGAAGGGGCCAGACAGGTTGGTTGAAATAGCCCTGGTCAGTGAGATGCCTACACATCTGAGGCAGAGAGAGGTAAATGCCACCTAAGATGTAGAAACACAGTGAAGACATGAAGCAGAATTGAGCAGTTTCAGTCGTGGAGAGCAGCCTAGGCTCAGTGGAAAATCTGTGATTTGTGCTTGGTTTTGAAGGATGTGGGTGGCATCCCTGGGAAGAGGGATGAGGAAGAACAATGCAAGTTGGTAGGACATAACTGAGAACAGCAGTGAAGATGGGTCATCAAATAAAGTCAGCTTTATTTGTGATGTTTGTGTCTAAACAGATGAGAGAAGAAGAGTAAAGGAAATCTGCTGGAGTGTATAATGGTCAGAAGTGGGTTGTAAAGAGGTGGAATTAAACCATATATTTTCCTTCTCTGTTGAAAGATGGCTGGTTCTGAGTGGATAATTACTCCGTGACCAGCTGTGGAGTTGGGAGCTGCATGAAAGTTTGATGGTAAGGGAAATGAGGGCTGCCTGGATGATTTGCTGGGTTCCGTCACCAGATTACTTAGAGAGACCTAGAAGTTAAAAGATGATGGACGGTAGATGACTGGAAGGAATTAAAATGACAAGAAAACCAAATTTCAACAACCAAACCTGAATCTGTTGATATAAAGTAAACGTACATTTAAAGTTACAGATGTCAGTGTTTGGACTGAAAATGTTAGCAGATGATATTTTGACTGGATGAACGCGTTAAAGATGTTCAGATGCGAGTGTAAGCACTTGGAGCTGGTGGAGCAAGACCTGCGTGACGTGAACTTTTCGTGGGTTAAGTTTGGGGGGGGGACACTGCATTTTTAATAACTAACATCGTTCTCCACTTAATGCTTTAAAATTTGGCTTTCCCAGTTAAAAAAAATCATAGGGAAAAGTCTATATTAATACATACAGATTTGACTCTTTTGAAAACTACTGTATATGTCCCACACTATGGATAGTTTGCAGTTAATTTAAGCCAACTCCTTACCAATGGATGTTCATATTCTTTCTAATGGTCTACTTATAAAAATGTCACTATCAACTCCTGCCTAGCCTTGCGTTGCCTTTCTTCATGCTAGTCCTTATTCCTTATGACTGGATGATCTTAAAATGCTGGGGACCCCATGATATGTAATAGCAATGGCCAACAATCTCCCTCAGTGCCCAAGTGACTTCCTTTGATTAGTTCTAAAGGTCAAGCGATACTTGCTGTGATTTGGCCGAATACGCCTGAGAAGCTGCGGAGACCCTGTCCTTAACTTTGGAATGAGTTTTCTTGATCCTTCTGCTTACCTGTCCTCACAACAACCTTTGCTGCAATGGTACAGCTGAAGCAGGGCAGAGTGAGAACGTTCTTTAATAGGCAAAGTCCATGGATTGCTCTCTTATTGTCCATCAGAGTTTTGTCCAGTGTATGATGGAGGAGGGCTTCATTTGGAATGATGAAGTGAGATATCTTCTCTTTAGATCTGTTATTATTTAGATCCTTTGTGATCCCATCACCTGAGGAAATCCCTGAAGGGTAATAAGAGTAGTACGTTAGGCTTCATTCACAGCTGAGTGATTCACCCGTAAGATTTTGTAACAGCCCAGGAAGGAGTCATAACTATGATAAAGATTGTGTTGATAGGATCATTTTTGTGGCAAGGTAATTCTGCCCAATATCTGATACAAGAAAACAAAAGGCCTTTATCTTTTCTTAGGACTTTAACAAAAGAGTGGGCACAGAACGTACAGGGGGTGAATGCTGTTGGAATCAGAAGAATGTAAAAATCCAAATGAGAGCACAGTATTTCACTGTTCGGAAAGTGTTGAACTTGCAAAGTGAACCCTTTGTATCACTGAGTTAGCCGCCCTTGTTAAGAGGGCTGCTTTGTTTTAGGACACAGGACAAGTATTAAAGGTTTCTTGACTGTATCACCAACAATTCTAGACAGTAACGTCTTGGCATAATTTTTACATTCTTGGAAAGCATGTTTCTTTTAGCCCTCACAATACTGACCAGGCAGGGTAAGTGTTAGTGTGGATAAGCAAGGCTAGAAGACTTGTCTTGGCCAAAACACAGCCCGAATCTGCCTTCACGTCCATCTGTTCCTCGTTGAATTACGCTGCCTTCTAAAAGAAGTGATATATTGAGACAGAGATACATATTTACACGGGAACAGAAGGAAGCCTGGGGAATTTGGATGTGTGCTGTGAAGTTCCGTACTGCTTATCTTTTGCTATTTGACCATCCATAGGGCTGTAAGCTTACTCAGAGCTCACATAGAAGCGTCCAGGTACTGTAAGTCAACCACCGTGCTTTATTTTTGCCCCCTTCTTGTTCTGTGGGATGATGGCCTCAGATGCGTGTGGCTCGGTGAGGCTCAGAAGCACTTGTATCTGTGTTTCAAACAAAGGCCGTTTTGTGTGTCTGTTCCCTGTTAGAGTTGAGCTCCCCGCCTGCCCTGTTGTCGGACATCAAGCCTTATTTTGATGTGTTTTTCTAACCCTCTGTTTCTCAAACATACTTGATCATCAGAATCACCTGAAGAACTATGATTTCTGTGATCAGGCAAGTTTAGGAAACAACCTCAGCTTGATGCATTCGACCTACCTCTTGGAGTTTAATTATTGAGTGCTGTCAAGAAGCAAGGCCGACAGTGTGTTCCTGCAAGCACTCGGGGTCCTGCCTTTCTCTTGGCACTAAATGAATGAAAACAGCCAAGAAGTTAGGAAACAATCACTCACTTCCCAAGGATCCTTTTCAAAATCAGGAAAGACTCACTCAATGTTGTGAACTCTAAAAATATTGGTTTATTATTTCCACAACGATTTGAGTTCATACCATGTGCCGGGCATTTGTGCTGGGTGTTGGGGATCTAGAGCTATGAACGAGGCAACTGGCATTTATGGAAGTGCTTCTCATGGGACGGATACCAAGTTAACTGCTTCACATCCTTTTTCTTGTTTAAACTCCACAACTGTCCTGTGAGGTAGGTATTATCAACTTCATTTTAAAATTAAGAAACTGTTATTTCAGAAGTTTGACTGACTCGGCCAAGGTCACAGATCTAAGTGACAGGGTGGTTCAGAATTTACACCGAGCCTGGCAGATCCCACACCTCACGTTCCTCACCGCGGTGATTGGCTTTACCGCAGTACATATGGCTACTCACTCTGCCCTTTGTACTTCAAACAGGGGTTCTCAACCCCGGCTACACATTCGAATTCCCTGGGGAGCTTTTATTTTATTTTATTATTCTATTCTGGGGAGCTTTTAAAAAGTATCTTTGCCTGGGCTTCACCCCAAACAAATTAAATTAGAATGTTTGTTGGGGCCCAAGTACCAGCACTCAGAGCATCACTGAGTGCCATCAGGTAGATACAGCTTCTGTCGGTCTAATAGTTTTCAGCATTCTTCTTGGAATATTTGGCTGATTAAAAGTTTAAAGGTTCCGAGTAATTTTTTTTCCCTTTTAATAAAACTGAAAGTAGTCAAAATATAGCAAATACTCGAAGAATGCAAAAGTTTCCCAAAGAGGGGCACGGCAGTACACCCATTTAAAGAGGAATTCAGAAATGTGGAGATCTGTTTGCAGGAGAAGTATAGTCTAGAGTGAGTGATGACAGATCACCTGGAATCTCGAACACCCAGGAACTTCCGATTTCTGGGGAGATTCAGAGAACCTGAAGACTTGGACAAATGGTTGTCCAAGAAAGTTTCCTTCATCCTTGGTGAGCACAGGCCACAAATCAACTTATTTTTTTCATGGTTCAAATGAAAGTAAAATAAAAACTAAATAGTTTCAGTCTTGTAACTTGGATGCTTTACTATATGTGCTCTAGACTAAGGTTTATTTTGAATGCTAAGAAAAAGTACTCTAAAATGTTGAAGAATAAATACCTAAGTTTCTTCAAGCTGTTTGAAAACATTTAATTGCTCAAACAATGCAGTTGTATATACTTATATAAGCTTTTAAGTTAAGAATTTTGTATTTCAGGCTTTCAACACTCTGTAAAACTCTACGACATGGTAGTAATAGCTTGCCTTTATGAAGATGGCAATCTAATTAACTATTGACTTTTCACTAATTAAATCTGGCTTTGCCTTGTCTTCAGCCAGTGAGCTGTGACTGTCCCCTGAGAGAGGTTCTTCTCAAAGCATCTGTATAAACTATTAAGAATAAATAGCTGTAATAATCACAAAGTTGGGGTCCATAAAATCCCTAGAAAGACTGGGAATGTAAATTTGGGGTCACTGTGTTTCAGCAAGTTGGATGCAATTCTATGAGAAGAAAAAAAAAAATCAATGTTACCAGGGGAGGGAGGACTTTTTAAACTAATGGGTCTTTAGCCAGAGAAAGGAAGAGCAGTGGCTCCCACTCTATTATTATAAGTAACTCGAGTCTTTGCATTTTAAAACCAAGCCATTAATGCTGATAGGGGAGTTGGATCATAAAGTTCCAGTGGGGTTGAGTCATTTTATGAACAGGTCATTCCCTATAAAAAGTAAAAAGAGAAAACGAAAAACGAAAAAGGAAAACGTGAAAAATGGCCTCCTTTTTTACATTTCCACATAGGTGATCTCCATACCAGGAGGTGAACTTGAACTTGGTTGGGCGGGAGACGGACCTGGTTGGGCGGGAGACTGGAGCCCCTCAGAGAATTTGGGATTCTTCCATTTTTACTGGGAGGGTTGGCAGGTATAACATGTGTTGTTATGTGAGTCCATGAGAGCCTCCAGGGTTCTAAGTCCCTGCCTCTCCGTGTGGTGGGGAGTCAGTCGCTCACTCTGAAGCACGCGACTGGGTTCTGTGTGTGGCTTACCCATGAGCAGTGGCTTGGAAGTGTCAAAGCATGAGAAGCATGAACGTCGAACAGCATGTGCTGCCGTCATCTTCTAGATGGTTCTGCATGGGAAAGCTCGTGGGCCGTCTGCCTGCGAGCTCAGGTGGTCCCTTCTTTCCCTACAGAACTCGCTGAAGGCTTCAAATCGGAAGAAGAAGAGAACAAGCTTTAAAAGAAAAGCCAGTAAAAGAGGAACTGAAGTAAGTGTTTGAGGGTGATGGTCCAGTGAAATCCATCCTCCTTTCCATAGCCACCTCTGTCTGACTTGACCTGGCCAAGCGTATTTTTCCGATCTATCTCCTGCCACTCTTTCCTTCACCTCATTCTAACCACACTGGGATTCTGCCTATTCCTTAAAAAAAAAAAAAAATATATATATATATATATATACACACACACACACACACACACACATATATATAAATAAGTATATAAATAAATATTCCTTAAAAAAAATATATATATATATATATGAAACCTCCTGCCACTTCAGAATCAGAGCATTTGCACTTGTCTGTGGAAGTATTATCCCAAAGATTATAAAGATGAAGATAAGAGCTAGAACGTTTCTAGAACGCTTTGAGTATACAGAATAAAAACAAAAGCGTGGCTTAATTCTTGGGGGCAAGTTATAGCTTGAGATACTTTCTCACTTACTTTGAGTTAGCCCTGTGAAACAAGATGCAGAGGTTTTTTTGGGGGGGTGGGGCGGGGTTTTTTTTAGGGGGTAAGGGGGTAGCGGTGGTGCTAGTAATTTCTCACTTTCATTGTTTTGGGGCTGCCTTTCAAGTCACAGATGTATGTCTCAATAGTTCTGCTTTCTTTCTTCATTAGGAAAACAAAGGTCGTCCTTTTGTGATAAAACCTATCTCTTCTCCTCTCATGAAACCTTTGCTTGTGTTTGTGAACCCCAAGAGTGGAGGCAACCAGGTAAGTCAGTTTTCATGAGTTTCACCTGGAGGCTTCGATGCCTTCTTGAAAACACATTTCCCAACACCAAGTGAAATAGCACCACGTAGGACCCCTAGCATTGGAAGACAGCCAGTTTCTCCAGCAAGGGACAGCCTCACACATGACTGGGCTAGGCAAAGCCTAGAGGTTCTAGGATCTATCCCTCTACTTCCACATAAGGCTTTACTAGAGGTACTCAAAAACCTAACTGCTAATAGTTTCCTTGCAGATTTTCAAGAAAGGTCATTCTATAAACTCTTAGGTTTCAGGTTTCTCAACTCCTGTAGTTAGGAAGCCCTTTATGAACTTATCTTTCTTTCTTTCTATTGTAATTTAGACCCGACTGCTTTTTTCCCTCTCTTCAGAGGAAAGAGAGATTAATGATTTATTATTCATGATAATCATGAACAACAGATACCACCAAGGCTAGCAAAACTATATTACATTTCACAGGTTTCATTTGGTCTTTGCCCAAGTCCTATAGAATCAGTAGTTATCAACCTCATTTGAGGATAAAGAAATAGCCTTAGAAAAGTTAAATGTAATGACATATCTAAAGTACACAGCTCTTTAAAGGATAGAAATTGTTCTAGAATCCAGGTCTTTGTCTCCTCATCTAGTTTTCTTCCCACTCTCTGAGGTTTCTTATCAATACTCTTCTGTGGGCTCTGATTTTCTGTTATTTTCATGTGAGACTGGATGATAAAATATTTCCTGTGTCCATGAAGGGAAGTGCACATTTTACATTTTGAGACAAGATTCCCTGAAGTATCACGCTAAACAACTAAAAGATTTAAAACTGTTTAGTCACCCCATATAAGGAGGGGAGTCATAGAATTAGGATTGATCCAAAATGATGTTCTTATTACTAAAGTTAATGGGCATTTTTCCAGATCGCATTCATTACAGTAAAGCTTCTCTTATGGGAGCTTGTAATTTAAAGAAAATATTATCCCTCCTTTCCTTCCTTTCTTCAAAATTCTTAATAATAATTCTTGTGTTCAAAGTCTGTATTAACATTGTAGAGAACAGGGAAAAGAAATGTGTTGTAAGCAGAGAAATAATCTATTTTCAACATTCTGCTCTTTTGAGTTGCTAAATGACTACCTTCGTGTTGTAATGATGGTGAGCCTGACACTGCCACTGGAGGAGGTTCTCAGGAGTGAGGTGCAGTTTGCCCTGAACCTTACCCCCTCTCTATCTCTGGTCTCGCTGAAGCCTAACTAGGGTTGGGGGTGTGGTTGGGGACCGAGGAACAGAGCAAAGCTAATGTAATTAACTCCATGATTTTGGCCACCTGAGCCACCACATGCTAATTAATGTCTGATATATTTTACCACAACAGTCTTTATATAAAATGCCTTTGTTAAATTATCATCAGCTTTTTCCCTAGGGCATTCAGAAAATTGTAG
Organism: Aethalodelphis obliquidens; assembly: GCF_003676395.1. NCBI lineage: Eukaryota > Metazoa > Chordata > Mammalia > Artiodactyla > Delphinidae > Aethalodelphis > Aethalodelphis obliquidens. Next base: position 15,631,817 of record NW_020837949.1, read on the forward strand.
GTGATCTCTGCTTTTGAGGAGGGGACGGTCCAGTTAAGATACAGCCTGTTGCTGTTTCAGTCTCTATGAATTATTAAAGACAGGGACTTCAGAGATGATCTAAGTTTGCTTCCTCTTTCACTAAATAGAGAACAGTTCATGGACGCCTAAGTGATAAGGATATCGTGTTTGTTAATGACACAAAAGGGGCAAATGGGGAAAAGAATCTGAGCAACGTTAAATATACCTGAGTTGTAAATTGAGTGGATCAGACCGCAAGTGCTGTGCAAGTTCAGAGGCAAGCAGTGACTTGGGAGTGATAAGGAAATGGTGTCAGGGAAGTGGCTGAAGTGGAAGATGTGTACTACTTAGTTGTGCAGAGGAGAGAAAACTGGAGTCATGTCCTCTTCCTCCTCTCTTGTCACATTGCTGTTCACCCTTTACTGTAGCACCTTTCTGAACTATTGCTCAAAATTAATCGCCCTGTACACTATGCCCCTGTCGTCCATGGCACGCACCTGTATTATGTGAATTGCAGCATAAGTGCTCCAGGTGTGCCTCTACGGCAAAGATACGGTGTCCATAATGTTGGGGGCCTCACCTCTGAACCTATGATGTCTAATATACGGCATAGAGCAGTGAACAAATAATTGTTTAATAAACAGTATGTGTAGAAGATGGGATGTTGTGATGAAAATGATTCATTTTGAGTACAGTATGATTCATTTTGAGTAGAGGATGCATATTAAGTTACTAGAAATGTGATTAGAGGTTAGAATGAACCTGTGGAGCAGTGTCTTAAAACCCGGCTGAGGATTTGGGATTTATATAGTGTAAACTTGTTTTTTGCTATTTAAAGTTTTTTTAGTTTTGAAAAATATTTTTTAAACAAAGGAGTAATAGAATGGAAGATTAATTAGACACATAGAGAATATATATATAAGTCAGGAGTCTATTCACTTAGCATAAATCGGGTTGAGGACCTTGTTTATACATCCTATATATAATATCAATAGTTTGCATTTACTAATCCCAAACTCCTAATCCTTCCCTCAACAAGGTCCTACAGTATAGCAAAGGGAACTATAGTCAATATCCTGTGATAAACCATAATGGAAAAGAATATATATATATATATATATAAACGGAATCACTTTGCTGTACAGCAGAAATTAACACAACATTGTAAGTCAACTATGCTTCAATAAAATTTTTAAAAAATTTTAAAAATCAGATAGAGGGATAGCTCAGTGGATGGATGGATTGATCAATGGATGGGCGGACAGATGGACTAATGGTGGATCATGGATGAATGGATAGATGGGCACGTGGATGAATAGGATACATAAAAGGAAGTAGAGCATCAAGATTTTCCAGCTAATTATCTGGAAAGTGGCTTTGTTATTGATGGGTTTTCAGGAAAGGGAAAAAATTATTTTGGGAAAGAGGTTGAAATGAGTTTGAGATCACAGTGAGGTGTTCACATTTTTTAAATGGCCAGTTGTGAGAAACACAAGGCTTCGTGACTTTGCTGCCACTTGCTGCACTCTGGCTTGTGAATGCATCGCCCTAAAGACGTTACCTCCGGAATAGCTGGGATTCTCAGAAGTGTGACTAACCAAATCAAAATTAATATTACACAACTTTAAATTTCTATATATTCCCTCTCTGAAGTAGAATTCTTTACTAAGCCTAATAAATATGAAGAACACTGTGCACTGTTTCTAAGCACAGTGTGAAATGTGGAGAAAGCTGTAAAGAAGTCCAAACACCCATCTACAATTAGAATCATTCAAACTGGCCTCCAGCAGCTTCGCATATTCACGGTTCCTTCTTCAGCGTTAGGATGGTACAGCTTTGATCCCCCGATTGTGGTGAGCAGGGCAGAGTCACGGTCAGGGCTGATCTAACTCCCCTGTCAGGGCTAGCCTTTCCTGAGCTGTGACCATAACATGACCTTCACGTTGCAGACGAGGGCACGTTCAGCCACAGGATGGGGAGTCAGAGGATGAAGCAAACCATCCCATCTGGCAAAACGCAATCAGAGGAAGGAGTTTCTTATTCCTCAGTTCCTTTGAATCTCGTTTCCTCATAGTTTTTCCCTCCTTTTTTTCCTTTCTTTTTTTTTCTTTTTTTCTTTTTTTTTTGCGATACGCGGGCCTCTCACTGTCGTGGCCTCTCCCGTTGCGGAGCACAGGCTCCGGACGCGCAGGCTCAGTGGCCTTGGCTCACGGGCCCAGCCGCTCCGTGGCATGTGGGATCTTCCCAGACCGGGGCACGAACCCGCGTCCCCTGCATTGGCAGGCGGTCTCTCAACCACTGCGCCACCAGGGAAGCCCTTCCCGCCTCCTTTTATTCTCTCGGACCCAAATGAGCCATAGTTGAGACAAAGAGCCAAAGGGGAACAGAGGGTGGCAGTGAAAACGAAGCAGGTGAACCCAAGGAAGGAGAAGTGGGGTGGGGGGCATATACCCTTTCCTACCTGGAGTTTCTCGCTCTGCAGCATTCTGTATTCAAGCCTTACATAGTGTGCTGTTCTGTTTTGAGAAGGGAGACCATTCACTTCTATTTACCTTACAGACAAGTTGAGATTAGTAACAGGACCTCTGTATTTGTTTGACATCCTCAGTCATGAGAACCTTTGAAATATCACTCATTAGAATTCTTATCTAGGAATTTTCAGTTTCCAGAAAATTCAGGAAATTTCCGCCTGACACTAGTGTTCAGTCTGGGCAAATTCTATTTGAATATGGGCCCCTTACTCCCTTCTTATAGTCCAGAGGCTTTCAAACTGTTTGTAAATAAAACCCATGAAGACACTTGTTAGAAATGCTCCACCCCATAAAATCTGATGCAGTGGGTCTGGGTTGAGGCCCAGGAATGCTACCGGTTAGCAAGCATCTCCCGTGATTCTGATGTAGGTCTTTTGTAGAACACATTTAGGAAAACGTAAATAAGAGTCATATCAGGGTCTCTGAGATGCCCTGGGCTTTGTGTGAGGAACACAGTGGGTGAGAAGTTATTTGAGATGAAAGTTTATTTTTTTGTTTGAAGAATAGCATCTCAGCTTGTCCTTACTTTCTTCAAGGAGGCTCATCTCGTAGCTCAGAGAAGTGGTTCTCAGCCCTCACTTCATGTCAGAATAACCCCGGCAGCTTTTAAAGACCGATGTCTGCTGCACCCCATGCTAAGAGCCTGTGAGGACAGGACCCCTTAACTGGTCTAAGTTCCTAGTAGATTTTCTTGTCTAGCTAGTGTTGAGAATCATGGGGTTTTTTTCTTAGGCTTTAATGTGCATATGATTCACTTGGGGATCATGTTAAAATGCAGATTCTGATTCAGCGAGTCGCAGGTGGCTCTGAAATCCCGCTTTTCTAACACGCTCCCTGGTGCCAGTGTTGCTGCAGCTGAGACCACACTGATTCTCAAGAGCTGACAGCAATCAGTAGAGAAATACTTTGTTGTTCTTGTTGTTAAATCCTGATTTTTGCCTTTAAAGGATTGATTTATTCTGCTCATCTGTATCTCGATATCAAGCACACTCCCCTCTTCTGTTTTTGAAGCTTAGACTTCAAACTTAAACCGCACACGCACAAAACTTGCTTAGGCTTCTGTGCTTTAAATGACTAGACGATGTCGCCATCTGCTGGCAAGTAAAATGCCTACAGCTTTTTTTTTCCTTCAGTATTTTATGTGTGTTCGGAAATTTTCCAGCGCTTGGCAGGAATATGTTGAGCTGCACACATTATAGGGACTGCTTTTATGTCCTCTTTTTAAACAATCCCTCTTTTAAACAGATGCTTCAGAATAATTGTCTCTGTTTTTCTAACACTCTTCAGGTAGACATGTACTGGGTGTTCTGCAAAGCTTTAGAGGTTAGTGGCACGGCTATTATTGGTGGGATGTGAACTATTTGAGGGAATAGTCACTAGAATTAGGGGCTGTGATATCAACTTTGAGTGTCTCCTCCTGCGGAAAAGAGGTAGTACAGGAAAGAGAAACTTTATTCCCACATGATGCCCTCCCCGGCGTGGAAACATGAGGGCCTGAGAAATAGGCCCCCTCTCTTATGCTTATCGCCGCTTTAACTTCAAAACTTATCATTTTTCTTGGATGCCTGTGTGACTCATTAACATGTTTGTACCCGAGACGTATGGACCCTTCTGATGCCTCTCAATGTTTCCTGCTTTCACACTGTGTCTCCTTCACACTCATGAGTCGTGAATTTCACCTTTCAGTGACTTAGATTATACATGCATGGTGAGGCAAGTGTCCTTTTTTTATTGAGCTGTAGCTGATTAATGATACTATATCAGTTTCAGGTGTACAACATAGTGATTCAGTATTTTTATGGGTTATACTCCATTTAGAGTTCTTATAAAATGTTGGCTCTGTTCCCTGTAAGCAGGTGTTCTGACCACTGGAATTATTCTGGCCAGCCAGTCCTGAGAGTCGAGGGTCCCGGCCTGGGGTGCTCCCGCCGTTCATTGTGAAATCCCAGGGTACAGGTGTGGCATGAGCTGGACCCCTGGATCAGAGTTGCCAGGGAGCTTATCAACAGGTTATAGGGGGGAGGGATGTTCAGCCTGTGGACAGGCTCATACTGACCGAGTTCACACACCATTCATGCACAGGCTTCCCCAGACCAGGGCCGGCCCTTCCTAAGTCAGGCCAGGGAAGGTCAACCCAGGTGGGGAGAAGGAGGAGACAAAGAGAGGAAGTAACTTCCAATCTGAGTCCCCAGACTATTTCTACATACTGAACAAACAGCCTCAGTGAAGATGTTATTTTCTACGATGCTCAACCTAGGGATAAATCAAAAACATTATTTTATTATTTTATTTTTTTATTGAACTATAGTTGATTTACAGTGTTGTATTTCTGCTGTACAACAAAGTGATTTAGTGTGTGTGTGTCTGTGTATTCTTTCCCATTATGGTTTATTACAGGATATTGAATATAGTTCCCTGTGCTACACAGTAGGACTTTGTTGTTTACCTGTTTTATATATAGTAGTGTATATTTGCTAATCCCAAACTGTTAATTTATCCCCCTCCCCGCACTTGCCCCTTTGGTAACCATAAGTTTGTTTTCTATGTCTGTGAGTTTGTTTCTGTTCTGTAAATAAGTTCATTCGTATCATATTTTAGTTTCCACATGTAAGTGATATCATATGATATTTGTCTTGTTCTGTCTGACTGACTTCACTTGATATGACAATCTCTGGGTCCATCCATGTTGCTGCAAATGGCATTATTTCATTCTTTTTTATGGATGAGTACTATCCCATTGTGTGTGTATGTATATATATATAAATGTATATTTATATTATATATCTAAAATAATATAAATATATATATAAAACATCTTTATTCACTTAACTGTCAGTGGACACTTAGGTTGCTTCCATGTCTTGGCTATTGTAAAGAGTGCTGCAGTGAACATTGGGGTGCATGTATCTTTTTGAATTACAGTCTTCTCCGGATATATACCCAGGAGTGGGATTGCTGGATCATGTGGTAACTCTGTTTTTAGTTTTTTAAGGAATCTCCGTACTGTTTTCTATAATGGCTGCACCAGTTTCCACTCCCACCAACAGTGTAGGAGGGTTCCCTTTTCTCTACATCCTCTCCAGCGTTTATTATTTGGACTTTTTGATGATGGCCATTCAGACCGGTGTGAAATGATACCTCATTGTGGCTTTGATTTGCATTTCTCTAATAATTAGCGATGTTGGGCATCTTTGTGTGTGCCTATTCCAAAGGCCCCACCTGCTAATACCATCACATTGAGGGTTATTTTGCAGGAGCAGACATCAGTGTACAGTAGTGGCTAAACCAAGCCACCTAGCCCCTGTGACAGGTCTGGGCCCTAGATGTCTAGCTCCTTAGCCTCTAGTCAGACTGATGTATCAAAATGTAAGTCCAATTCCTCTGCTTAAGACATTTCAGTGACTGTCATTTCCTGCAAAACAAAGCCTGAGCCCCACAGCCTACATGACTTAATCTACAACTCACTTTGGGAGTTTCATCTCCCACCACCCCTGCCTCATGGTCCAAAGACTGAAATGAATATAGTTTTTCCGTGACATGTCTTGCTGTCTCACACATCTTGTACCCTTACCATAAAACTTCTTCCTCTACTCCATGCAAAAAGAAATGGTTAACTCTACTCATCTTGCAAGACACAGTTCACATATCATACATAGGAAGCCCTCATCCAATCCCCATAGTTGGGCCTAGAGTATCTCCTCCAGCCACTCATACGTCTCCGTGGGCATCTTCATCATAGCATTTACCATCTTTAGTGAACGAATTTATTTTGGGTTGGTCTCCTGAGCTCCTGGGTGTGCACGTGGGTACAGAGTAGGAGCCTAATACAGGTTTATTGAATCAATAAGGTATTCTTTCGGGATTGTTTGGGCTAAGAGATTTCTTAACCTCCTCCTCCCACTGTTATTTTCCTCAGGTCTTTCTTATTGTCTGGACAGTTCTTTTCATGAGCTAGATAATGCCTCCATGATATAAACCAAGGCTTGCTTAGTAACATAGAGTACTGAGCCCTACATGAGAGTTCCAGTGCTTTGATGACAATTGATGTGCTGCTATTTGAGCTGACCCATTCTTAGTTGATCCTCTATACTCCCCAAATCATTATATTTTTTTCATGAATAATTCAGAGAACTTTCTTTGGAGAACAAGATCTTCTCTGTCTTGTCCATCTCCTGATCCCCTTACCTAAAACCGTGCCTAGCACATAGGAGGTGAATGGATGAATCCTGTTCGTTTCCCTCTGGGACAATCTACCTATTTTCTTGGAAGTTGTTTTATTCTGCCCCACTCTGTTCCCTGATATCTGGAGCTGGACAGAACAATGTTTTATCATTCCATAGGAATACCCAATCTCAAACTATCTTAGAAAATTCTGTGGTCATTGAGGTATTACATCTACAACCATATGTATGAGAACACGCTCCAGAGCGTGTTAGAATTGATGTGTAAGCTGTTTTTCTTTCACTTAGAGAAAAATAAAACTCTTGCACAGAAGTTCAGCTTTTACAAGGCATGTAGCATGTGATGACTGTGAGAGTATTTGAAACTCGCTAGTCAATTGTGTAGGTGATGGAGTAGACTTAATCTTGTCAGTGAGAAAGAAATAAGTTACTCTTTTCCTGGTGAATTAGTACTTGTCAGCCCATTCAATTCTATTCAATAAATTATCTCTATTAAAGCACTGGAGTAGCTTATCCTAGAGGTAGCAGCAGAGTAAATAGAACTAACTTAAATGTTTTAGGTCTCTTTTCTTTACCCACCAAGATTGATTTAAGACAATGCAATACTTTCATTCAGACACTTATCATTTTTGCTAATGAATGTGTTTTAGAAAGATTACTTTTAAAATAAGAAATTATATCATGCCTGAATATAAACTCTGATAGGGCAGCCTTGCATGTTTATGAAAGTCATCCCTGCCCAATTCTAGAGAGCATTATTCCAGTAGGCTGCAACATTAAGTGGTACCTCCTAGAAGCGTGGGGTGCAAAACCTGCCAGCCTTAAAAAATACCCCTTTGTCAAAAGGATAAATGTAGCGAATTAGGTGTTCAAACTAACACAAATTGAAAATGAGCAAAACCCAACATGGTGTGGACATTCAAACCTTTTAGAGAAATTTGAAGATTAAAAAAAAAACCTCAATGCTTTTTATTTTTATTTTTTGAAAGGTGTTAATTACCTAGTATTGTATATATAAGAGAAACTGGAATTGAGACGCACACCATAGCCAAAGGTGACAACAAAGGAGTAATTAACATCTACAATTCACATTGCCCTAGGAATCTAAAAGTGAAAAATTAATTTTCTAGCAAGTCAGTTGGAAATTTTTAATAAACTGATTGGTCATTAGAATGACTCTGGTGTTACCTATGAAACATAAAAGATTACTTGAAATAATCCCCAACTGACTTGATACCAAGGCCTGGTGTGGAAAGAAGAGAATGGTTTAGTATTTAGTTATTATTATGTATCTAAATCTATATCTAGATTTTGTAGGAAACAAAGTATGTCATTTGGCGAAACTGAAGGATTAGTTATAATGATTAAGGGTAGAATGTTATTCCTAAATTTATAGCAAGCACATGATAAAGCAGAACTTTAAATTATAGGTTTGGATGAAATGTGGAACAAAAGACCTACACTGGCCTCTGTTAACAACTGGCACAGCAATGTGATAATTATAAACTACACTTTAGCCCTCACATGCTCAAGTGTAGTTTAATGAATAGGTTAACAAGGAACAAAAAAGAAAGGGACTAATATTTACAAAGGCCTATTTTGTGCCACAACTGTGCTGGATACAAAACTATTACTGATTCATTTAATTCTCATAATCACCTTGGAAAGTAGACATTGCCCTATTTTACATGCTGAATTTCTGCAAGATTATAAATTCTCACAGTCACCCAGTTAGAACACCCAAGTTAGCTCTGACTCAAATATTGTGCTATTTCTACTGTACTAGGATGACTCTCAAATACAGTGTATAGGTATCCAAACTTAGGAATATTTTCAAGGAAGAGCAATCATGATAGCTAATAAAGGGATGATAGTTATAAGCAACGGATGCTGCCCATCCGATCAAATATTATTTGCTATGGTTGGTAGTGACCTAAAATGAGGCACCCTACTCAATTTTAAAGCTCTTTTGATACTGCTTAATAAAAAAAATTCTTCTTTAATTTGATTTTTGCTCAATTCACTTTAAGAAGTGATCTCCAGAACTGCTTTGTATTTGCCATAGTATCTCTATAAATGTCACAGTTACTTAAGACACTCCAGAAATGGTTATGAGAGAGAGAAAAAGACACAGATGTATACATGGAAATTGAAAAATGTCAAAGTAAGAGTTGATAGCACTAACTAGAGAAATTATATATTTTAAGTATGGGGAGCCTGAGATACTTTTGCTGTGGTTAAAAACATTTATTTCAATAAAGTCATACTTAGCTAATACTGTCCTTATATTATGCAAAGACAATAATCCGCACAATAAAGTAAAAAGTAATGTTAAATTACATAAGTTGACTAATAACTTCCCTATGTGGATTTTCACACATTAAATAATGATAGTAAAAGCCAACAGATACTAATCATTAAGCATTTGTTGCATGCCAACCACTTTGATGTTCTCCTCAGACATTATTGCATTTAATCTTTACAACAAGTCTGTGAACTAGGCATTTTTATTCCTGCATTAAAGAGAAGAGAGCTGAACTTAGTGAAATTAAAGAACTTGCCCAGAGTTACACAGGTTAGACAGAGCCTAATATAAGCATTCAACCTATGTATATCGATGGCCAAAGCCCATGATTTTAACTGCTACTCTATACTGTTTATAATTCAATATTATTTTTTAGAACAGGATTTATTTTTATTCTTTAAATGAGCAGGTAATATTTGGAAATTTCTTCCTGTTATTGTCAGTTTTTTTTTCCTTACAGGGAACCAAGGTCATGCAGATGTTCATGTGGTACCTGAACCCACGGCAAGTCTTTGATCTTTCTCAGGAAGGGCCAAAAGACGCGTAAGTCTGGAAATACCCTCCATGGTTCTTACTATTTTAGGCGAGTGAGAAGGACTTTCTGCTTTGGAGTCAAGCTTTATTATTTGATGACCTCATGAAGTGTTTTTCTGACCGTCTCTCATCTACTTGCTCACCTGCACTGTCCTCCCTTTGAAACTTCATCTGCTGTTTCCCTCTTCACTGGGTTAGTTTCCTTCAACACTTACCCTCTGAGTTGTTAACTCTGAGTGTGTTTGCTGCTTAGACACATATAACTGTACATTATGGGCAAATCTGAATGGAGAAAGGATCCATCCTTTTTCTACTTATGCATGCACCACTTTGGAGATGTACATTAATGGGAATGTAAGTGTATCTTTGTGGAGAAGGGCCATCTGTGTTTATGAATATTTTCATTTATTTGCATTAGAAATTTGCATTAGAAATTGTATCCATTTGAGAGCTTGATTGATTAACTGATTATACCTACGGATTCCATACCAGAGTGGGAGAGACATTCTAATTCCTGCTCAGTCCTTCATCTGAGCCTCTCAGAAATTTCATTCTCTGTTTTTTGTTCGAAGTGGTGAAAAATAAAGTCTCTCTGTAGATGACATGTGTCCTATATCTTCCCTTTCGTGGAGGGGTACATGGTGGGAAGGAGCAGGGACATTTCTGCTGTTGTCTGGTTCCCTTTTTAAAACCCACCTAATAAGGTAGTTCAGATGTCATCTGGTAAACATTAGAGCTAAAGAGATACTAATTATTTTTATAACTACTTATAGATAAGTAATAATATCAGAGGCAAAGAAACACAAGCTCAGATAATTTCTAGAAAATAATATTCCTGTATGAAATAGATAAATTACATATTTTAAGCCTACGAGAGAACATTAATTATGAAAATTAACTTCTGTTGTCATTCTCTTAATCTGTGAACTTCCTTGCCACTAGAGTTTGCTATAAGACTTCTATATTTTTTTCTGCATTCAGATGTATTAAGGCAAATCTGCTTTTTCCCTTTTACGTTTACTTTTGCCCTTTCACATTTACTTAAGATTTTATCATTTTTAGTTAGACTTTAGGTAGATACTTCATAGATAACCATAAAGAACATGGCAGGACAGGAACTATTTTCAGAAAAAAATATGATTTGATTTAAATAGGTGATGTTTTCTGGAATAGAGCCATTGAAATTGTCACTTAAGCAAACATTTTAGCGGGAACAGTATCATTGCATTTTCTTAAGACAACAGGAAAGATCTAATTTCAAGCAGACAAATTCAAAATAAAGAAAATTCAGTAATTCTTCCCTTTTGGGGCTGAGCAGTATAAATGGGGGTTTGAGTGTCAGCGGGTGAGTTGAGAGGGAGATGGAATTGTGGGTGTGGTAGTAATAATGCTAGTGGGGTGTCCTTCCTATCTCTCTGAAGAAGGTTTTCTAGGAGTAAGAGTGGGAAGTGTAGATTTGAAAAATAAATAGGTCTGGGAAAAGCTAATCAGATTTGATGTTCTTTGAGAAAGGAGGGAGAAGAATGGAAAGAAAAAGAAGGAATTTGACACTAGTGAGGAAAATAACGTGCGTTGACACATTAATAGGAATTATGGGAAATAAAACACTAGGGCACCCTAGAACCCCATTCCAGTGACGTTTGCTGCCAGCCCCTAATCCGATTGTTGGAACCAGTACTTGGTGACTACTCGGTGACTCGTTTTGAAGGTATTACCATTCTCGCGGTTATGCGTTTTCTCCAGTGACACCCTCCACGCCCCCCTTCGTTTTGGTGTGTTTTGGAATCGTGCTCTCTGCTATGGCCGGTGATATGCTCTTTTATTTACTTTTCCTTCTGTATCCTCTACAGGCTTGAATTATATAGGAAAGTACCAAATCTGCGGATTCTGGCCTGTGGTGGGGATGGAACGGTAGGTCCTTGAAAGAGAATCTAGTTCTTTCCCTTGTTTCTTCCATTTGTCTTTTGTTTTCCTTAAGACATTTCTCCTTCTTCATTCCCACCTCACAGTCTTTCCAATCCCCTCAAAATTCTGTCTCTCATGTGAATCCAATCCCCTAAGGGTTAGGAGGGACTTTGTTATTGCCCTCAAGGATTCATACATGATCTTTCTAAATGAGATTTCCCTCTCTCCACTAGGCTATATCCCTTCCTGTTCCACAAAGTAAGGATGTGGTCACATCACTAGAATGAGGATTGTAGGTGACTAAATTATTTTTAAAACAGAAACTGACCTATTTCCATATATTCTTAATAATTGGTCACAACTATGGAGAAGTATGTGTACACAATTGAATTATGGCTCTTTTTTTTTTTTTTTTTACTGGTGGAAATAAAACTTAGAATATTGGCTAACATTGGTTTGCATAAAGATCATAACTGGTTCCCTTTGTAGTCATTTTTGGAGAAAAGATGGAGTTGGGCTGAAGTTTAATATCACTGGTGTATTTTCCCTAGTTTGTCTCATCTGTTTCTCAATTTGCCCTCTACTTAGGTTGCTATATTTAGCAAAGGCAAATAATTGAGAATCGTGACATTTAGATTTTGCTGTCCAGTGTCTTTTCTTCTGTATTTGGAGTCTGATCTCATAGGATTTTATTATGAACTATCTTTGGCTTTTCTCTAATCTTCCTAATTAGAATGTTTTATTCTCAAAGGCAGCAATGGAATCTTCTAATTTTATCTCTCACAGCACGTGAACACTTAATGCAGCACTGGATACACATTATATACTAATAAACACAACCAGAAAAAAATAAAACAGTGATTGCACTGGTCCTTTAAGATTTTCTGTGGAGAGGAAAACATTTTTCAGTTGGGAAAGTAATGTTTACTATTCTTGGAGACTCTAATACACATTATTAGCTTATAAAATTCATTATAAAGTCTTAAAGAAGCCAAACCTATTTCACTTTGTTTAACCCAGTGTTTTCCAAAATTATTTGACTATGGGGATATGCCTGGTGTCCTGAATTCAGAGTCCTTCCTCTTTCTTGACTTAAGTGATTGTTACCTCAAATCCACATCGGTTGCCTGTTCCGTCTCCATATCTTGGGCTTCATCCTGGCTTGGCAGTTCCACCTTCCAAACTTCCCCATTATCCACTGCACCTCCCATCACCTCTCTCTGCCTCACTGCTTTCTTCTTCCTTTCCTCTACTCAGCAGATATGTGAAGGAAGCACTGTTCTAAGTTATGTGGTATTGAGGTATTCTCTGCAGTTAGGAAAGTGTTTGGAAACATGGGAATTCAAAGCATAAAGGACAAAGAAGAGAGCCAAGTCCAGACACTTGTGAAACATTTATAATTAGGAGTCAGAGCTGAATTTCAAAAGGAAAGTGGAAAGATAGAAGCAGAAGAACCACCAGTAGTCTATTCTGTCGAGGAAAAAAAAAAAAACCCAAAAGGAGTTTCAAGACAGAGGCAGTGATTACATTCTTAAGAAGAGACAGGAATTACTGTGGATTTGGAGACTAGGAAGTAACTGCTGGTTTTCAAGATATAGTTTCAAGAGAGTGTCTGGGACAAAACCCAGAATGAGAGAGACTTGGTACCTCCCTATTGGGTCCTAATGACCAGATCAAATCACAGTGTTGAATTTCTATACTCTCTGGTGCCATTAATGTCACTACTTGGCATGCAGACTGCCTTGTTCCCCAGCTTTTCTAGCATCTCTTCTTTAAATAGACCATATTAACGGGTATTCCACAAGGCTAAATGTAACTCTTCAATTATATTATAGGCACTTTTTCTTTTTTGGTACCTTATCTGTGATCCTAACTTCAATTTTCACATCCTTCTACATAACTCACAACTGCACTAGACGTTTATACATGGGTCCTTTACAACAGCCATGAAAAGTAGTGTATTTCCCCTAGAACTGATGCATACTTTTGAACTAGTTATTTTTCTCAGTGGTAACCTCTGTAGTCCAGTCATGCAGAATCAAAACTTTGCATATCTTTTTTTTTTTTTTTTTTGCGGTACACGGGCCTCTCACTGTTGTGGCCTCTCCCACTGCGGAGCACAGGCTCCAGACGCACAGGTTCAGCAGCCATGGCTCACGGGCCCAGCCGCTCCGCGGCACGTGGGATCTTCCCGGACGGGGCCACGAACCCGTGTCTCCTGCATCGGCAGGCAGACTCTCAACCACTGCGCCACCAGGGAAGCCCAAAGCTTTGCATATCTTATACCTTACGTAAAACCAGGTTTTGTTTTATTTTACCTTGTTAGATGTTTTGTAAAAGATATATGGGGTTTATGAAATGTTTATCAAGGTACGTGATTGACATTTTTATCAGTTTCGAATATGAAACTTTAAATTTTGAGTGTTTCTATAAAGAAGAGGCATCCTGATGGATGCATGAAGAAAAGCTGTTGGCTCGAGGCAAGTGAAGTGTCGGGTATATATGTGACATAAGGTGCTCACCCTTTATTTAGTGAGTGTATCTGTCACTGTAGAGGCTGTCAGAATTCTGTCAGTGACAAGGTCCCAGGAGGAATCAGATATGGAATATTTTTGATGGGTTAGGATGAGGATACGTTAACCCTCAATCACATTAGTGTGTGTACAAGGTCTTATTAAATATATAGACACGTTGCATTAATTGGAGAAAAGTTATTCGGCTTCAGTATGAGTTACTTTAATTTTATCCTGGTAAAAAGTGCAGGGAGGCAGGTACTGCAGTTGGAGGAGGAAGAGGTGCTTTGGAAGGTTCCCTAACTTCTTCTGAGACATTCTAAATCTGCAAGGGATACGTTTGGATCCCTAAGGGTCTTCACAGCTGTAGCATTATGTTAGTATAGACCATTGCTGTTCAAGAGAACTAGAATGCAAGCCGCATTGTTACATTTGAAGTTTTCTAGAAGGCACTTAGAAAAATCTAAGAAGAAGCAGGTTAAATTAATTTTATAATATATTTTATTTAACCCACTATGTCCAAGATATTATCATTTCAACATGCAATCAGTATAGTCATTCGTGGGATATTTTATGCTCAATTTGGACTGTCTTCAGAATCTAGCGTATATTTTAAATTTACAGCGCCTCCAGTTGAGATCAGCCATGTTCAAGCAGTCCGTCACCACACAAGGCCAGTGACGGCTGCAGAGGAAGGTGGCCCAGGTGTGGTCTCTTTGTAAGTGGTTTGCATAATCCTGAGGTTGTCACATAGTTGCAGGTTTCGAATGGGCTGGTCCCATCTTTGATCTCTAGGGTGAGAGAAAACTAACTCAGAATGATCTCAAACCTTCATGTTTTTAAACTAGAAACAGTCTCTTTGGTCACGGGGTAAATTTGTATTCTGTCCTCTCCTCGGCCACATCTCCACCCAGCCAGTTCCCCAGGGCTGCCACCTTGGTTAAATATCGAGGAGTGCATGAACTGAGACAGGAGGGTCACAGGTCCCTTCCCCTCATTATGGATCCTTAAGGTGAAACATGATCCCTCCGTACCTGCCCTTGGCCTTGATGAGCTGGGCTGGATCCGAAGGTCCACCCTTAACCCTGTTAACATCTTTCCGAAGGGCTGGGATTAAATGGACTTGAGCCACACACTTATGCTTATTTATGATTCCACTGGCTTCCCTAGATGAGGAGACATTCTACACAGTAGGCACCCCCACGCCCCGACTCACTACAGCCGGAGCAGGGAAGAAAGCATTATTATTCCCCTTTAATTGACGGGGCCAGCAGATGGTTCCACAGGCCTCTTCTCCCTCAGCACCCCGACGTCCCAGCCTCTCTTGAAGAAGAGCTTGGTACACCCCCAGTTGTCCTCTTGCCGATGAGAGGATGGATAGCCTAAATCTACATTCTGTTTCAAAAAAGCTCATACCTTGACTAGTATCTCGATTTTAAACATTTCTTTTAACACAGAGTGACTTTGTAAACTATTGAGTGCAAATATGAAAATATCGAAAGGAAGAATCATTGTGCACATGTAAGAAAGGGAACCCAGTTGTCAAATGCTGCGTTTTGATGATCTTTCTGGGTGCAGAAACGTTGCCCTCGTTCTCCTGTGATTTCTCCGTGTGGGTATCCCTCACGTTTCTGCCTGCAGATGATATGAGGAAAGGCAACTGTGCATCTGCTTCGTTCAGAGAAAATGTCAATTCACGGCCCTCTCCACCCCTCAGCCAACGCTAATGTTAGCATATTGCCGAATGAAAACATTGTTCCATGTGCACTTGGGAAATATTCAGTGATGGTTACAGCTGAACAGGGCCAGGGGGTGGCAGCATCAGGCAGCTGCTGCGGCTGCAGGTCTGGCTGGGCTGCTCTGCTCAGGGCCAAGCCCAGCACCCTGGTGTTCTAGCCCCGTCAGCCCTGCATTTCCTAACACAAAGGCAGAAAGGACCTCTGCCACCTGGAAGATGATCTTGCCCAATCCAGAGAGTTTTCTTCAGTTGTGATGGGAAAGATGCAAAGCGGTGTGTGTTGCAATTAATGAAGTTTAACTGAAGGGGTGCTGGTCAAGCTGGTGGAGAGGATCTGGGGTCATGCGAAAGCCCCAGCAAACACAGTCGCTGCCCACGAACCTGAAGTCTGGACTTCCAGCAGGAGCACGGTCCTGGGAAGGGAGGGCCTCCGATAACAGCTTTGGACCTTAAGACTTTTGCATACTTCTGCTTTCATAGGGGCAAGTACACGGATTATTACTCAAGATCTTTTATGTCTCCTGCTATTGTAGGTGTATTTGTTCCATATGCTCTCCCTCCCTCGCTCCCCCTCTCTCCCTCCCTCCCTCCCTCCCCCTCTCTCCCTCCCTCCCTCCCTCCCTCCCCCTCTCTCCCTCCCTCCCTCCCCCTCTCTCCCTCCCTCCCTCCCTCCCTCCCCCTCTCTCCCTCCCTACCTCCCCCTCTCTCCCTCCCTCCCTCCTTTTTATGCTGCAGTGCAGCTTGGCTTTTACTGTTTGTGATAGTCTATGAAAGAGAGATTTTTGTGACTTGATGGCAGTCAAAGGTGGGAGTGATTTGTGAACTTTGAGACTCAACTTTTCTTTAAGTAGAGAGACAGGAAGAGGGCATTTTGCTTCTAGGAAACTGGACCTTTATGGATGAAGTAAAGAAAGAGGAAGAAAAGTATATCTTAATCATAGCAGTTAATGTCAATTTAGCATTTCCTATTTGTCAGGCACGTGCTAAGCAATGTCTCCATGTTATTTAGTTGGTAAAATACCCCTATGAGGCAGGTACTGTTATCCCTTTTTACATAGGAGGGAACTTAGATTAAGTGACTCACTGGCTCCGTGAGTTTCGGTAGGTGATGGAGCCAGGCTTCAGACGCAGCTGGGCTCCTCGCAGCTCTGTGCCTTCCCTGCACACCTACGTTATGTTGCCTTCTGAGGAAGCTGGTTGTTGGGTAGTGACGATGTAGCTCTTGGATGAGAACAACTATTCAGGCGTTGTGCAAAGGAGAGATACGGGCCCACTTCAGCCAAAGAACTGTTAGCCTAACATGGATTGTACCTGAGGGAATTTCAAGCCAAAAAAAAGAAACCTCTGCTGTGAAAGGCAGGAGACGTTTGATGGCTCCGAGCGTTGTGTAATGATGAAGTACTAAGATTATCTGCTTGTATTCAGGGGAAAATTAACTAATTGAATAACGGGCTGTTGGAAAAAGAAGATAGAATCTATTTATGCATTTTTGTAAAGCAAATCAATTGAGAAGAAAGCGAAAATCAAAGGGTCCGGAGGGCTCATGGCATTTTGTGTGGAACCACACACCACAGTTTCATGTGCATTCTTGGCAACCTTCTCAGAAAACAAAAACAAAAACAGGAACAGCTCTTAAGGTTTGAATGAGGACAATTATACTGATCAAAGGACTATTAGAAGACACCTTATCAATTCGTGGAAGGTATGGGACACTTATTTCAAAGTTATTTGAAAATTATTTGTGTTTCATGGGCTGTGAATTATTCCTCTAACCTTCCCATCCATCTTACCATTAGCGTTCTTCCTGGGATTTAGAATCTCTCTCTGCAGGCTCGTGTTCAGAGGAAGTTGTTTTGCTGTGTTTGATTTTTCCTTTTTCTTTTTCTTTTTTTTTAACATCTTTATTGGAGTATAATTGCTTTACAATGGTGTGTTACTTTCTGCTTTATAACAAAGTGAATCAGCTATGCATATACATATATCTTCATATCTCCTCCCTCTTGCGTCTCCCTCCCACCCTCCCTATCCCACCCCTCTAGGTGGTCACAAAGCACCGAGCTGATCTCCCTGTGCTATGCAGCTGCTTCCCACTAGCTATCTATTTTACATTTGGTAGTATATATATACCCATGCCACCCTCTCAAATCGTCCCAGCTTACCCTTCCCCCTTCCTGTGTCCTGAAGTCCATTCTCTACGTCTGCGTCTTTATTCCTGTCTTGCCCCTAGGTTCTTCAGAACCTTTTTTTTTTTTTTTTTTAGATTCCATATATATGTGTTAGCATATGGTATTTGTTTTTCTCTTTCTGACTTACTCCACTCTGTATGACAGATCCTAGGTCCATCCACCTCACTACAAATAACTCAATTTCGTTTCTTTTTATGGCTGAGTAATATTCCATTGTGTATATGTGCCGCATCTTCTTTATCCATTCATCTGTTGATGGACACTTAGGCTGCTTCCATGTCCTGGCTATTGTACATAGAGCTGCAATGAACATTTTGGTACATGAGTCTTTTTGAATTATGGTTTTCTCAGGATATATGCCCAGGAGTGGGATTGCTGTGTCGTATGGTAGTTGTATTTTTATGATTTTTCCTTTTTCTTTCTCTGCCTCCTTTTACTAATCCTTTCTAGTAGTTTGAATGGTTTCAGGATCCTGAGAGTAGAGTCGGGTTTTGTTTAAGTGGCTAAGGCTCCCATCCTGCGGCCATGTCAGGGGTGTTTCAGGGGTGTCATTGAGCTCGTGGGAATTTGGACGCACTGTTAGAGAGAGGCTGTGTGCCTCGAGCCTTAAGGCATCCCAACTTTCTATGGGTTATGGCCTCAGGCAGTGATCCCTCACCCTCTCTTCTTGGCCTCCTTTCTGCTGGCCAGTGGGGAGCCTGGTTCATACACAGCCTCCTACCAGCCAGGGGTGAACTTTTATTCCCCCTAATCAGACAGAAGCCAAACTCCTGGTTTCCTCTGCTTGCCATTTTGTGCTTCATTTGTTTCTGGCCCATGAAGACTTTTTTTCCCTCCCATGTTTGTGTCTAGAGTGAAATGGGGTGTTGAAAGTGTGAACTCATAGCATTATCTTTACTCAGAAAAGATAGACCTATTTCAAATAAACATAACAAAAATCTCCCTAAAGGTAAATGGACTGAGGTCTGCATGATCATCTCTCAGAAGTTTTAAAGAGACTTCCTTCTTTTCCCTGCTCTGTATGGGATATTGAATTGGTTTCTAGAAAGTTCCACCGCATTTCTGAGAGTCTCTGTTTCTACTCAGGGCTGTTTACAGTCGCAGCCGGTGATCCCAGTTTGTTGGGATTTCTGAGTTTTCACATCCTTTTTAATGACTTTTAAATCCCCTTCCTGTAGTTTATTAGAGGCACCTGCTTTTACCGTGTCTAGTTTGTGCTTTCAGCAGCTCAGGAGCAATAGCTAACATAGTCATCAGCACTACTTTAGCATCTGGCATTTTTTCCCTTTACTTCAGTTAGCAAGGTTAGTGAGTATTGTGTAAGGGAAGAGCTAAAGAAGTGCTGGCTGGAAATCTAAGGACTTGTCTAGGAGCAAATCGCCCAGTTTGGGGGAAAGGGGGGATTTTGGACACTAGTGTAGGTCTGGATTTTTAGTTTACCACTTTGGATGAACATAGTGGTATCCCTTTCTAGAAGGTAAAGACAGTTTTAGATTTCTTGCCAGATGGGCAAGTTTGACATCCTGGGAAGTACTCGTCTTGGAGGAGAAAGGATTTTAGATGCAAGTCAACAGACCTGGCATGACTCCGACTCTGCCACTTTTGATTATTTTGTCTTGAGCAAATAACATGACCTCTGTGTACCTCAGTTAATAAATCTGCAAATTAACTGAATTTGACTAAGCAATTTCCAAGGTTTCCCCAGTGTTCCACGGGTTCCCAAGGTACATGCCATGGTCTCAGGGATGTTCAGGCCACATCTAGAGCTGGGTTTAGTTCTTTACTGAAAGGTCCCCTGCACCAGAGTGGCTAAGAGGTTGGCCTTTGGTGTGTGGCAAACCTAGCTTTGAATGTCAGCTCTACCTCGCACATGATTAAGGAGGTCACTAAACCTTCCAAGTCTTGGTTTCCTTATATACAAAATGAAGACAAAAATTATATCTATTGTAGAGAGTTGTTTTGAAGCTTAATAAGATAATTCAGTAGAAAAATTTGCTCAGGGACTAGCACATAGAAAGCAATCAGTATGTCTCTCTTTTTGTTAATTATAAACTCCTTGAGAGCAGGCATTCTGCCTTACCTATCTTAGTGTAGTTCATTTACCTTTTTATTTCAATTACTTAGTTCCATGTTTTATATGCAGTAGTGTTCAATAAATGTACAATTAAAGTACAATTTTTAAAAAAATTTTAAAATAATTATACAAATTTAGAATGAATACATGTCAAAAATTTATTTAGCTTATTTTTTCTTTTTTTTTTAAGAAGATGTTGAGGGTAGGAGTTTATTAATTAATTTATTTATTTTTGCTGTGTTGCGTCTTCGTTTCTGTGCGAAGGCTTTCTCTAGTTGTGGCAAGCGGGGGCCACTCTTCATCGCGGTACGCGGGCCTCTCACTATCGCGGCCTCTCTTGTTGTGGAGCACAGGCTCCAGACGCGCAGGCTCAGTAGTTGTGGCTACAGGCCTAGTTGCTCCATGGCATGTGGGATCCTCCCAGACCAGTGCTCGAACCAGTGTCCCCTGCATTAGCAGGCAGATTCTCAACCACTGCGCCACCAGGGAAGCCCTATTTAGCTTTTTAATAAAGGAATCAGCAAGATAATACAAGAAGAGGAAAATGATTATGTAGTTTATACCAAAATAATTTTTCTAAATTTGAGACAAAATTAGTTTATGCCCTTATGGGGGAATAGAACCATAACCTTTAAAGTGATCTCTTCTTGACATTTGTACCTCTGCAGGACAGAAATCCTCAAGTTAACCTACAGTCATAAAGTTCTTAGATAAGCCTGTGACACTACTCTAGAATGACATTGTGAGGATATGCAAGTTCCTTTTTGGTATTTCCAAGTTTGGGGTAATTTTTCTAAATAGTTATAATAAGACTAAACCCAAAGTATTATTTATCTTAGAAAAAGATTAAACAGGAATATGATTCTAGTATATAAGTATCTGTTTTCTGCCTAAACTTATAATAAGTACTAAGTTCATCCATAATTATGTTTTCATAATGTTTCATTAAGGGGAATGTAGGGGTATTTAGGAAAGCACGACTAATTTCTAAGATAACATGGAGAGTAACCATTTAATAAGTGCTTACATGGGCCATGCACCATAATGAGGGTTTTATGTATGTTTTAGTTTAATCTATAAACGATCTTGTGAGGTAGGCATTATCTCCATTTTGAAAATCAGATAAATGAGTCTGTGAGGTTAAATAACTTAATCAAGATTACGAAGCCAATATGAGCCAGAATTGAGGTTTAGTCTGCTCCTGAGTCTTAGGTTTCCTGCAGCGTCCTATGTACATACCTCCCTAAATTGTAAACTCTCCTGAATTTTAAAGTACATCTCTAGGTAACATACAGATGAATGGGTCTAGTTTTGCTTATATGATACAGCATATACAAAATGGTTCTTTTTCCTATAAGAGACTTGCCATTGTGAAACTGCTTGAGATAAGTGGTCTTTCAGTTCCCTGGTCACTGGATTAAAACATGCATGTTTTAAAGAAAAGTAGAACTATTCTGTTTGCTCCTTTTAAAGGCCCCTGTTCTCAGGTTGTCGTCTTTGTAACTTATCTGTCTTCCTTATATCTCTTCTGGTCCCCAAAATGTCTGTAGGTGGGCTGGATCCTTTCCATTCTGGATGAACTGCAGCTGAGCCCTCAACCTCCGGTTGGGGTCCTTCCTCTGGGGACCGGGAACGACCTGGCTCGAACTCTCAACTGGGGAGGGGTAAGAACTGCCCTCAGGGGCTGCCCATGTCATCCAGCAACAGATCTCCAAACCCATAGATGCTCAAGTGGAAGGGGCACATGCTACTCTTGTTCAAGGACCAAGTTAGAGTTGAGAATCAAGGTCCCCCATGAACCATGGTTTTATCTGGTGACTTCTTCAATTTAAACTTACAGTCAGCTAAAGAAGAAGGGAACATTTTATATTAAAAAAAAAATGGGGGTTAGTATACAGGCCTGGGGCTTTTTGAGGTACCCACTAAAGACAGAGGGTGGGTTGGCCTTAGGTCCTCATGTTAAACAATCACAGAGACTTGAATTGCTCCTGACCCCCAGTCCTCTCCAGAAGAGTGAGTCTGGTTCAGAGTTACAATCCTGGAAGAGTTATGGCTTTGTTTGAGCATTTAGATTTCTGGTCAGTGTCGTCATGATTTTATACAGGTTATACAGGTAACCAACTGTTGGTTATACAGGTAACCAACTGTCCTTTTCAACATGGAGCCAATTCGGGAAAGCTTGTTGAAAGTAATTTACCTGTCACTAACCAGCCATTTTATCATCATCATCATCATTATTTTTATCGTACTAAGAAAATAAGAAAGCACAATATACTAACATATGCTGCCCCACCAGCTTTTTAACTGCTCATATGAGACCATTGCCTGGGCTGAGCTCCATGAAAACTATCTTCAGATATTAGCAGATGTTACTCTGGCTTTTGGGTGCATTCACCTCCCATAGGTGATAATTATGTCCAGATATTAGCAGATATTTATTTGGCCTTGGATGAATTAACCTCCCATCGGTCTTTTTTTTTTAAAGTAAACATGGTATAAATCATAAATATATTTACATGAATCAGCTAAATGTATTATTGGTATTAATTCCTCTTATCCAAATCAGTGACTTGACTGTCCTTAATAATCGTGCTATCAGTAATGTGTGCTCAAGGAGTAAGTAGCTAGCTCCCTGGCAGGGCTATTCCTCAGTCAGACTTGCCCTAGGTCCTGGAAGGAATGGTGTCCTAGTACAAGGTCAGGGAGAGGTGAGTGAAATGGAACGTCAGTGGAAGAAATTGTCTAGCCGATGTCACCTTGATTCTTTTCCCGCTTTTCCACATACACTTGTTCTGTGTATCCTCCAAATTCCTCTAGTTTTCACTTTTCACTCTGATAAAAACAGCCATCCAGCATGGATCTCAAAAGCCTGCCGGTGGCCGTTGGTTCTTGGTGCTGGCAAAAGTCATTCCTCAGCTCAAACCAGCTAGAGTTAGTATTTCTGTGCACATTACCCATGCCTATTGTCTTAAATTCTAAGTACCTCGAGGAAAACAGTTTACTCTCCCAGCCTTGCTAATTGCAAAATAAACAGCTGTAGAACAAGGGCTCTGCCTTGCATGAAATACCTTTGGCTGTACTGTTCCCTTCTCCAGACAGCAATGTGTGTGCTCTTTGATTCCTTAGGGCTACACTGATGAACCTGTTTCCAAGATCCTTTGCCAAGTAGAAGATGGGACGATTGTACAGCTAGATCGCTGGAACCTCCATGTGGAAAGAAACCCAGACTTGCCTCCAGAAGAACTTGAAGATGGCGTGTGTAAGGTTAGAGAGTTCTTCCTTCAGCAGAAAGCTAACCCTGGAGTATCTGCCTGAGTCACAGGAAATACGTTCCTGGCTGGAGGGTCATGTGCTGATTCCTTCCTATGAGATGACAGGACGGTGTTTGAGTTGACGGCTACTAGGGCTATGAGTATAACACTTCCTGATGATTCTGCCCCGTAGACTTCTAAAGACCAAGATTTCCTACCTACTTCCATAGCGCAGGGAGCTGTTCTCTGTCCTCAAATTCCACACCAGAAAGAAATATATCAGTTTTCTAATCTTTCAAATTCATTGCAAACTCTTAACCTATGAGAAGTTAAAAAAAAATCGTATGATCTGAAGCATCAGGCACAGGGTCTTTCAAAAGAAAGATAAATGCCTGAGATTTCTGGTCTGATAGCAAATATTTCAATTTCATCACGTGATTGGGACATCAAGATGCCTAAATAAATGTTTGACTTAGTGTTTTTCCTTCAGTGATTGAACTTGTATCTCAACCCAAGACAAACCAAGGGACATAATTGTAAAAATGCTACTATAGAGCTTCAGGGGAACATTTGGCTTTAAGTTCTGGCCTCAATCTCAGATAAATTTGATAGGTTTCTGAGTAGACACTTGCTTTCTATTACTTTCCGCTTTCCTTCTACAACAGTGTTTTCAAATTTTTGTTGTGTAAGAATCTCCAGGTGTGCCTATAAAATGCAGATTACAAGGTCGTATTCCCAGTGATTCTGATTAAGTAGGTGCAGGGTGAAGGCCCAGGCATCCGTACTTAAACGGCATCCCTGCTATATTGGGTTGTGCCATTGACTGAGGCCAAGATTTCATGGTGGTTTCAGCCTTAAAATTCGATATCATTTTAGACCAAATCAATGCACCTTTACTGATTAGTACCATGATCCTGACCAATTGTGATAGATGCTCAAGTTACTTATTTGGCTAAAATTGGTTAAAACATGTTTTGTCTTACCTTCATGGTTTTTTCACCTAAACTATGATCCAGAAACTATAAGGTTGTTAGTAGATATCATGATTGCTCAGTTGATCTTGAGTTCATAACGTCACAACGTTGTTTAAACAAGTGTCATCTTGGGATATAATACTTCTTCCTAATGTATTTGACTTACAGAAATTGGATAGAAAACAGCTGAAGTACAAAGAAGTGTACCATATGGAAATGTTATGGACCTAACCCCACTCAACTTGGAATGGTTAGATCCTCAATAGCAATCTATATTTAATTCTCTTCCCAATAGCTTAAGAAATGGAAAGACTTCTTGGTGCAGCCTGGGAACATTAATCCAGATAATTAAAGGGTTTTGAAAGTGAATTTTTGAGGAGATGTGTAGGAAATCAGGGCAATTTTTCCTGGAAAATATGAATAAGAACTTAATAACAGACTAAATTGTGATGTTATTTAGGGGATGGTGACCAGATGTTCTCCTAAGTTATCAGTGGATGCTAAGACATGGGTTAGAATTGTAGCCAAAAGAGCATAAATGGGAGAAATGAACATATCTGCGCTTTTGGCAGGATCACCAACCCTTGCTGTCATTACTAAGGACTTGTATTTTGTTTCAGTGCAGGAACTGGACATTCTCATATTTGAAGCCAGGAGAGTGAGACATGTTTTGGCAAGGTTCTGTGTGTTTAGTTTCTCTCCCTGTTCTCTAGTCGGTTGTAACGACTTCTAAGGGCTGATCTGACCTCTGAATCAGTACAAGCTCTGACTCGGCGTTCCATCGAAGGGTTCATCCTTTATTTCAGTTTTTCTCTTTCTGCATTAATATCTCTTGCTCTCCCTCTGACTCTTCCTCTCATTTCATTTTTCTCTTAATGGGACACGATTATCGCTCTAGTCAAACAGAAAATCTTACTGATCAAGGGGCATATGAAACCCTGTAATAAACTTACTTTTGAAATCTTGAGGCCAAACACTTGAATAGAAGTGAAGTGCCTGTCCCTAGTCCCTTGTGAATATGGTAACATGTAACCAAAATAATGCATTTCTATCTGGAGGATAAACCTGATAATTATCTGGAAACATTATCTAGGCTGAGATAAAATTACCTCTCCATTTCCTTTTTCTTTTTTTTTCTTTTTGTTTTGCGGTACATTGGCCTCTCACTGTTGTGGCCTCTCCCGTTGCGGAGCACAGGCTCCGGACGCGCAGGCTCAGTGGCCATGGCTCACGGGCCCAGCCGCTCCGCAGCATGGGGGATCCTCCCGGACCGGGGCACGAACCCGTGTGCCCTGCATCGGCAGGCGGACTCTCAACCACTGCGCCACCAGGAAAGCCCCTCCATTTACTTTTAACGTTTATCTTTCATTCTGAGTTGCAGAAGGAAAAGTGTAAGAACCACCATTTGCCTTCTAGCATTTTCCACATGCTTTTCTAATTCAACTGAAGCTTTCAAATCATATCAGCTTTGTAGTTTTAATGCAGGACTTTAGGCTGCATAGTTTGTTCTTTCCTTTACTCAGCTTGTAGCAGTAACAGCCAGGGACCCAGAGGACTCTGGGAAGGAAAGCTAAGGCTTGTATGTGTATCTGTGTGTCTGCGTTGCATATTTCAGAGTCATATTAAAGATTAGAGTTGATAGACTAAATAGGAATCTGAATACTGATAAATACACACACACATATATATTTTTATTTTTATTTTTATTTTTCCTCTAGGTTGAGAATAGCTGAATGGCTCCCACTGACTTATTGCTTACATGACTTTTGTCAAAAAATGTATTTTTTTGGAAAATAAGTGAAGGGTAAACAAATGTTACTCATTTTAAGTTGCAGTATTAATATGCTGAACGTAAATTCTTGAAAAAACTTGCATCCACTGATTAAGAAGGTTGGACACGATCCTTACAATTGAATTTACTTGCTAAGTTTGCTTGTTGAATCATCCTGTGTAACTATTACAAACGTGCATCCCTCAGCTTATGAGGTTCTCTTATTACAATGTACGCAAGAATGGTTCTCATTGAATAATTTGTATTTGTATCCCTTTTTTCCTAAACTATTTAAAATTCTTAGGAGTATCGTTTGAGTTGAGCTTTCACTAAAGAATTAATTCAAAAATCCGTTGTTCCTTCCTCATAGACACCCTGCCTTGAGTTTTAATTGATCGTCCTCCCAGGGACTTGCCCCAGAGACAAGTGTCTGGCCTTAGGTTTTATTTTCCTCTTTTTGCCTGGTCACACACAACTTCACCTCTGCCTTTGTTCATCATTGCAGCTTCCTCTGAATGTTTTCAATAATTACTTCAGCCTCGGATTTGATGCCCACGTCACACTGGAGTTCCATGAATCCAGAGGTGAGGACAACGTCCCATTTCCATCTCCCAGGGAGGAAGTTTCCAGCAGGTGTTTTGCATGTTCCGTTTTGTTCGCATATCACTTAAATGTTGACAGTGTGTCTAATGCAGTTGCATTTGAACCTTCATGTTGCCCCTGGGAGCTAGACAAGATAGGAACTTATTACAGATGTTACTTTGAGACCTCATTGTTTAGGGTCTCAAAGATGGTAAAGGTCAGGACCAGATGTTTACTCCGGGACTCAGGACTGCTAATCTTTAGGTTTGACTAGAAACTTTGAAGTTAGCGAACTACTAAGAAGTGGTAAAAGGAGAGTCTTTCACTGAAGTCATTAGAATACTTACAGCTTCTCAAACCACCCATTATTAAAGTTCAGGACTTTATAACCAAGGTCATTGGAATCTTGTAGCCAAACGTGAAAGTCTTCCCTGTGTGCACAAAAGAGACAACAGTCACCTGTTGTCAACAGTACGGGGGCTGGCTACAGGTGGTTTAGGTTGAAAGAAAAGGGCTTGACGGTGATTGGATTAGGCACGGAAGGTGCTTGGAATCTCCACTGGACGAGGTAGTATGAGTGAGGGCTGGTGGTCATTTAAGTACTAGAAGAGATGGAATCGAGATTTGGGGAAGCAAAATAACTTTTGAAAGAGAAATAAGATGAAATAATGACAAGTTAAATATTTCATCAACATTTTCTTATGTCATTCAGAACTGAGAAAGTTTAGGATTTGGGCTTATGCTTTGAAGCCTCAATCTCTTGCTTTCTTGGTCTCTCTTAATCTCTTTCTCTTAAACTCTCTTCTTGTACAATACGTCTATGTCTCTGCCTGTCCCTAGTCCCTTGTGAATATGGTAACATGTAACCAAAATAATGCTTGGCTGCAAGTATAAGTAATTTGTGAGATAAAAGTCATAATGAGGGATCCTTTTACTTTTCCTCTAGATTCTGCAAGAGCCTCTAAGCTTTTAACTCATAGAATTTGAAATACAGAGTACAAAAGGCTAAAGTTCAATGGTTCAGATTCCAGTAATAATGCAGAGAAAGTTCTGACAACACTTTTATATACTAAAGATCAGGAATGGGGCTATAGGATTAAGGCCGTTAGAAGACAAAATAAAAGTAGAGTATAAACCTGTAATTCTCTTACTGAATTCAGCAATTTTGTTAGACTTTGCATTCCTGGTTTCATGAGGCTTTGAGGGTCAAATGCTGAGCTAAGTAGAAGGAGTACTGATTAAAGAAAGAGTCATAGTTTTCTCTGGTCAACCAGAAAATCACAGATAGAAAGGTTGGTTGACAACAGAACCATAAATAGCAAATACCCAAATCAGAAACACCGACACGCTCCGCACCTCCCTGCTCTAGACAGTTCTCAGAGATTAGATATTCAGAGGGTCGTACATTAGGGCTGGCATTTATAACCTGCTGCCTTTCCTAATTTAAGGAGAGTAGACTTGGGGAAATAACTGGAGATTTCTTTCTCCATTTCTTACCCCATTTATTTCTCATATTCTTTGGGAGACTCTGGATCTGGGCTTCCTAATAAAATCTTTACGTTTCTTAACAGTACTTGTAAAGCAGTACAGTTATCACTAATGCATGAACCTCCAAATTAGCCATCCTGCCAGGAAAAGAGGCCTAAGTGAGTAAGTGCTGGACAGAGAGCTCATTCAAGGGAGCCTAATATTTTGTCTTATTAATCTGAAAGTTATCCTAATGATATGTTTCCTTGTGGTGAAACTTTGGTGCCTCAGAATGAGAGGGCAGCAAAGAGAGACCTCACGGTGGAAAGGCCAGGCTTAGAAAGAATTCTTGTGGGAAAGCGATTTTTTTCTTTTCTTTTAAACTGTGGAACTATTTCATTTTAGAGAGGAACATACAAATTGTGGTGTATATGTATGTCTACGTCGTTTTATATGTGTGATTATAAAATAATTGGTTGAAAGATGCCAAGAGTTGATACTTTACTTTGAATACTTTATTGCCGAGGCTAGTGTAAGTGCTTTCCTGCAACCGGAGAAGGAATTGCAAACATTTTCCCTGCAGGTAAGCCCAGGCCCTTGAGGAAAAACAGCCACTGAAGAGCTGGATAAGGGAGGATTGCTGTTGACTGAGAGTAACGCATACCATACTTACGGAGAGGATACTGAAATGGTACACGATAAATATGCACAAACTATTGGAACCAGACTTGGTTGATATGCCTAGACCAGAGGTGTGGACTTCTTAGTATCTGTTAGTCTATTCTTTTTGCGTCAAGTAAAAAAAAAAAAAAAAATATATTATTTATGATGAAAGGTATAATTACTCAAGCTATTATTTTTTTTTTTTTTACTGTTTTCCATTTATTTGGATTTTCCTCATATTTTTACCTGAATAGTCAAGAAATCTCAAGCTCAGCTGCAGAAAGAAGAGAAAGATAGCAGGCCGCATTTTCAATAGGGGCACACGTACTTACTTTGTTGGTAGATTGTGTGAGTGGCAGTTCTCAAGCCACGCAAACCGTAGTTGAGACTTCAAACTGTTCTCAGATATAGCTGCTCAGGGACTGAGAGTTCATGACAAAACTTGTATCGTTTGCCATCAAATACTTGCAGAGTGATTCAGAGCCCCATAAGAGCCATTACCAAAAAACAAACGCAAAAGAGCTTGCATAGAATAACCGATTCGTTACTAGTCCAAAACGACAATACATTGGGAATTACGCTCATCCATTTACATGCAATGGGTAGGAAAAACAAGTCTCACTAAAGCAGAATCTAAAAAATTTAATTGCAGAAACAATTTTTGGCATAGATGTGAAATAACCCATCAAACTGACATGGGACAAATGCAGACTTCTGCCTTACTATTGATACTTACATTGTATTTCTTTTAGAAGGGACAATTAAAACGACATTTATTTTGAGACAGTTTATTAGTGGCATTACTGTGTAAATGCCTTTAGAATTACCAGTAAAAAGTCAAGCAAGGAGTAGAGATAGTCTTAACATTTTGATTGACTTAACATTTTGTATATACAGAATGCAAACATGAATAATTTCATCAGATAGAAGGTATACTTAATTTGATTGGAAAACAGAAGCTTTTTTATTCTCATTGTGGCTAAGCCATGCATGGCTGAACTGTTGCACATCAGAACGTGCAGTTGTTTGGAACAGAATTGAGAATTTTAATAGGATTGGTCATTTAATTGTCAGTTGGAGTCTTGCCCAGTGCTTTAATCACTACTGCATTATGACAGTGCTTGAGGAAGTACATTGAAAATATTCCAATCCATTAACATATAGGCATGTTAACGATGATTATCGTTATCAGGTAGCAAAGCAAGGTCTCGCTTTGCCAGCTGCGTGAATTAGATTGTCATTTTGGGGGGGACATGAAGGATATTAAACACATCAAACTTTTAGTCTGAGATTGTCTGCTAAAGTTGTACTGCCTCATTGAAGTTACTTCTTATTCAGAGGATTTGAGCCTCTGCTACAAGGTCAAGGAAATACAACTCTGACTCTAGAGGAAGCAGTTTTTAAATCTGATTTAGGATTTGCTATTTTCACCGAATATACAGAGACATGCAGATCAGCATGTTTCAAAGGATTATGAATGTTTCATGATTCATATGGAGAACAGACAGATTTCTTTAAAAAGGTGTTATTTTCAGTGGCTTACCAAATTTCATCATCACCATCACTGCAAAGGACACACTGCCAGGCTCTTGCCCAGGTAATAAGACTTAGGCACAGTCTGCCCTTGAGAAACTCTCACTGTCCGAGGTTCTCTGTAACCTTCTTTTCCATCTTGAACCTCAACGTGGCATCTACTCATCATTCAAGACTCAAGTGTACTTGCCTCTGGAACACTTTTCTGATCATTCCCTTTATGTGTGCCTCCTACTTTGTCTTACAGAGACATCTTTCTATGGCATATACAAAAGGACATTTTATTTTTCATTTTCAGACCTGTCTCCCCCACTCTAAACAACATGAGGGCAAAAGACTATGTCTTTACTTTTATATTCCTTGTGCCAAGTCCAGTGGCTGTCTCAATGTTTGTTACAGGAACGGAATGTTTAATTGGAGGATGGGCCTGTATATAAAAAATAAATAAAAGTAGAAGGGAATATAAAGTAAGGGTAAGATTAGTTGTTCAGACAGTGTATAATGTGGGAGTTTGGTAGGGACTGTTGGCAGGACAAAGGTATCAGGGGAAAGTTTCCAGAAAGGGTAGGAGGGAGTATAGTAGGAAATAAAGAAGGAGTTTGTTGTAGACAAGAAGTAAAGTGGGCAAGGGCATTTCAGACAGGAAGGAAAATGAGTTTGTGATAAAGATATGGGTTAGGTGACCAACTAATACATAGTGTAAAATTTTTGCAGTGGTGTTAGAAACATGAAGATAATGTTGATAAAAATATTTGTCCTTAATGGGATATGACATTGGAAGGAAAGATTTTTATAATATATACAATTTGAATTGAAGGTGGCACTGTACTGTGGGCATAGATTTTAGAGTCATTTATATATACATAACTGAAGTCTTAAGATTGAGTAGATATCCAATGCAGAGAATTTGGAAGATGTGTGTTATGTGAGGTTCAAATCACTTACTGATTTTTATAAACATAGTGTTGAACTTATATTTACTCCCTAATAGGCAAGACCAATTTCAGACAAAAGTAGGCTTTAGGATTCCATTCTAATGGCACATATGTTATTGTGTTGTATACAGAGATGGGATTAATATATTAAACTATTGGAATGGATTATAGCCAGGGTCTGATCATCATTATAAATGGATTACATCCAGAGCGAAATCATTTAGATGATGAGATTTGGGAAGTATGAGCTAATGAGATTTAGATGAGATTTTTGGATTTTGAGTTGATGCTATAATTGAGATGAGACCTTTAGGGACCTGGGAGGGAGTGAATGTGTTTTTCATACGTGAAGGATGTAAATCATGGAGTCCAGAAGGTGGACGATGTAGGTAGAATTTTGGTCTCCATGACCTTTGCCATCTGGTGTCACGCTTGCCATTCAAAAATAGGTTTGGGATTTGGAGACTTCCAGCTAGTCAGCCAGCTGTCTGATGAGAAATGACTTGGAGAAAGACCTACCCCTAAGAAGGGATTAATGATCATATGGGACAAAAGAGCAGAAAGCAAATATTTACAGTGGGTTCCTTTGGAATCTCTTGGAATTTTATTAGAAAGAATGTAAGGAAATAGCATTTCATTTGGGGATTTTTTAATCCGTTGAATTCATGTGAACATTTTCCAATGCAAATTCTCGTCTAATCGTTTTATGGTCCTCAACCTATATAACGTTCAGGAACAAACTCAAAATTAAACCATTTCAGTCAGAGCTTTTGTTGTCCTATGCCCTGGGTCCATTCTGCAGGTCATCTGTATCTATCTATCTATATATATATAGATATATATATTTATATAACTTCACTAAATGAAATGATGTTTCAAGGCCTGTCACAGACAACAGTACAGATGGTAGTTAGGAGTTTTTGCAAAATATGAAAGCAAATTCTCTATTAATTATTATCCAAATTCCCCATATTTAATTAAATTTGAAACTGCATAGATAGTTTATGGAAGCCATGTCCTATGGAGGTCAAAGCAAATAATTGACCCTCCCCCTCCTCCCCCTCCCTCTTGCTTCTATCACCCCTGCACTGTATCCCTGCCAGCCCTCTATTTTGAATAGAGTCTAGAGTGTTTCAGCCCTTAATGTGCGTGTGAATCACCTGGAGAACTTGTTAAAGCAGATTCCTAGACCCCAGCCCCCAGACGTTCTAATTCAGCAGGTTCAGGGTAGAGCCTAAGAATTTGCATATCTAGCAGGCTCCCAGTTGATGCTGCCACTGATGCCAGTTTGGGGCTACACTTTGCAGCACTGGACACCTGTGCCAACTGCCTGTAACTAAGGGAAAGATGATGATGAAGCTGTTGGGTCCTTGGGATGGGGAGGGAGAGGGAAGACGTAGGGGTGCTAATCTAACTCACTACCTTTAATCAGGTCTCTATAACAAAACTACCTTTTCCCTTTTACAGAAGCAAATCCAGAGAAATTCAACAGTCGTTTTCGAAATAAAATGTTCTATGCAGGGGTAAGTATATATTTCATTTTTTGATGATTACACATTATTTATACTAATTCACTCATGGTAATAAAGATGCTAACTATACTCTGCTAATAATTACACACACATCTCAGATGTTTACATGTGTGTCTATATATGGTTAATGTTTAATGTCTTGGTTTAAGAATGAAAGTAAGTATGTATTTCTTAAGTTAGTTGTCAGAGAGTTCATCATCTTTGAACTTAAAAGCCCTGAAAGTTGTACTGAGGGCATGGTATTCAAGGAGTGGTGTGAAAAGCAAACATCAAAGCCAGTCTAGAGAATGAGGAAATTAGGTAGATTGAAGGATGTATGGCATGTCTTGGGTTAGAATGTAGTTTTCATAGGGGCACGTATGAACTGACATTTGGATGAGAAATTGACAGAATATGGGAAGTTTTTCATGGAAGCATAGATGAGATTAAAGGGGCCCCCTTCTTTTTCCTTCTCCTCCTACTCGGGGACATCCTTGGGCGTGAATGGCTGGAAAGAAAAAAAAGGGGCCTCTAAAATATTGATTTTAAAAAGTGTGGCTTAAATTTTACCACTGGATAGAGGGAATTGAAGTAAAACGGGGTGAAATAAGACATTCTCAGTGGCAAGTTAAAGATTATATCAGCATCTAATGGACTAATAGGAAGATCAGGAAAGGTAGTCAGATCTCCAAACTGACCCTTGAAATTACCTACATTTTCACTCTCCTACTGTGATCTTAAATTTTATTATAGGTTACTTTTTTTTTTTTTTTTTTGTGGTACGCGGGCCTCTCACTGCTGTGGCTTCTCCCGCTGCGGAGCACAGGCTCCGGACGCGCAGGCTCAGCGGCCATGGCTCATGGGCCCAGCCGCTCCGCGGCATGTGGGATCTTCCCGGACCGGGGCACGAACCCATGTCCCCTGCATCGGCAGGCGGACTCTCAACCACTGCGCCACCAGGGAAGCCCCTATAGGTTACATTTTGAAAACAGAGAAAGAGTTCTACTTAGCCTCTGCACTAGTTTACTTTAGATTCAGCAAAAGGAGAACTTGTCTTATATTTTTGCATAACTTAGAATCACTAGGACCTATCTATCTTACAGAAGCAAGGATTTGGCATAAGCATGCAATGAAGATTTTTTTCTTTCTTTCTTTCCTTGTATAGGCAGCTTTTTCTGATTTCCTACAGAGAAGCTCTAGAGATTTATCCAAGCATGTTAAAGTTGTCGTAAGTATTGAATGTGTTGACTCGTTTCATTTAAATGTAAAAAGCATGCCCCCTAACATGAACCCCAAATACCAGTTTATATACTTAATCAGTGGGCTGCATAGAACTTTAACTGAATTGAGTGTAGTTTGTTCAACCGACATTTATGAGCATTTAGTTATGTGTCAGGCGCTGTCTTAGTTGCTGAGGATGAAGTTAAATAAGATGACTGGCTTCACCACTGAAGAAACTCACAGTTGAGTCATGGGGAAGGGCACATAACTCTGGGCAGAACAATATAATCAATGTTGTTATTGGATTACTTATATAATATACTGGTGGCACAAAGGGAGAAATGAAAACTGCCCATGGTGCAGTCGGGGAAGTCATCAAAGGAATGAAGTTGGGCTCGCTAGTAAGGTAGAAATAGATGCTCACCAAACAAGTATCTTTATTCCCAGCCTATCTGAAGAGTCTCCGTCTTAGAAAAATATTTGATTTCATTATTTTGTGGTCACTCGCTCTCCAGCCTGCTCAAGATCCTTCACCACTTAAGAGATTTTTTTTTTTTTTTTTGGTGCTATTTCCCTCTGGGTCTCTATCCCAGGTTTTAGGGATACTCATCTTGGAGGCAAGGGAGATGGGAAGTCATTTTTTCTCTAAGAGATATATTTAAAAATGACTTCATTGATTATTGATTATCATTGATTATTAAGAAAGACAAAGTGTTTCCTTATAGTAAACAAGTTAAAAGAGGGAATGAACATGACTTTGCTGCACATACCTGTATAAGGAAAGAGAAACATGGAAGATAGAGAAAAATATATAGATGGGAAAGAAGGAATGGGAATGTAGCAATGCTTGAATTTATTGTGGAATAGATAAAGAATAGCATTTGTGACAGGAGGGGACAGGACAAAAGGTATACATGTAAGTAGAGACAAATATATGACCTTAAACTAATGGATTTATAGAGGAATATAGAGGAGGCTGAGAGGATACAAATTCAAATTCGTTGTCACCAATAAAGCCTGTAGGAGACATGAATCTCCTAAATCAGTTGAAACAGAGTTTACCACTAATCACCCTGGGCATCACTTTCAGATGTTTCAGTTCCCATGAAATACCAACGAAAAGCAAGCATCCTATAGCAGTAGCAACTTTGGAAAACTGAAATATTGCCTTTTTAAAGCTAGATACAAGAAAGACACATGGTCCATTGAACTGCGAAGATCTTGATTTTGATAAAATGATGGTTAGTTAAGTAGCAGCAACCTTGCCTCAAACTTCCCCTGTTTCTTCTTTGGCTGCCTTCAACCAAGCCAAAAATAAACCTTCCCTCCTCTTGCAGTATTTTTCACATTATTAGGAACATTGCAGCACCTGCCGGGAGAGCCACTGAGCGGAGGGCAGTGGCCATATGGAATGGTAATGCTGTCCACTGTTTAACTCAGCTGGATGGAAATTAAGCTCTATGCCGCCTCACCACTAGAAAGCTTTTCTCCCACATCTGGCAGTCCTCCTGATGAGAAATATCTCAGGCATGGTTGGCTGTGTATCAGGGATTAAAAGAAGCTTGTAGAGAGGCCAAGGTGGCAGTCAAATAACTAGAAAAGATTTGATATCAGCCTGTACATGTAACATTCCAGGTGGATTGGTCTACGTAATCATCTCTTTTTTTTATGAAGAGAAAAAAAAACAATAGAAACTAAGTCTGAACAATTCTGATTCAGTCCTAGGTCTATCTTTATGAGGTATATGACTTTGGGGGAAGCATTCAACCTTTCAGAAGAGTTCTCTCTCCTCATCTGTAAAGCAGGCATAACAACATATGCATTTGAAGCAACAGTTACTGACCATTGTGCTGTGACACAAGGATATTTCTACAACGACATCATTGTATGTTTCCTGAGTGTGAGATGAAAAGGATGGGGGGTTAGAGCAATTAGATGTACACATAACAGCAGACCATCTTATCTTTGCCACAGGGTGAAGTCAGTATTTCCAAGGTAATAGTTAATAATCTCTCACATGAATGCTACACACACACAGACACACACACACGCACACCCCCAGAGGACAGTAATGAAAACCTACATACAGCATTATTTTGTTCTGCTTCACATGTGTTCTTCTTCTTGTTTAGATGTACAAGTGTGTGAGCTTGTACACAGGAAGATATTTTGTGTGCACATATTTTCCTTTGTGTGTTTGAAGTAAGGAAAAAGTTGAAAACGGCCGCTCTAAAGAGTTGTAAAGTTTAAATGCAATAATATATAAGAAAATTTTGTAAAACTCAATACATTGTAAGGTGCCCATCCTCACAGAATT
Source organism: Aethalodelphis obliquidens (assembly GCF_003676395.1). Classification (NCBI taxonomy): domain Eukaryota; kingdom Metazoa; phylum Chordata; class Mammalia; order Artiodactyla; family Delphinidae; genus Aethalodelphis; species Aethalodelphis obliquidens. The sequence goes on from NW_020837949.1 coordinate 15,668,009, forward strand.
CGATGAGTTTCCAGAATCGCTGATGAGTTTTTCAGGAGGAGAAAGTAGAAAATTTTTTTAGAAAATGAATTCTGTTCTAAGTACAATAATATTAAGTATAATTTTTTCTGTAATGCAACAATACTGCTTTGCATGCTTTTAATGTATCACATGCTATTTTTAAAAAGTTCAGTTGCTTTCAACACTCAATTTTGATCATTTAAGATGTCTACATTTTTTCTTCACTGGTAGAGCCATCTATCAACTCATTTCAAGTCCTTAAATTGGGAGACCTCATGTTTATTTAAGTATCTGAGAGTGTTGTAAAAACACCTTCAGTCAATGTCCAGAATTTGATTCCTATCTAAAAAACGTTTGAAAATACTTTGTTTATTTAGGATTGTAAGATTTCCCAGGAACAATTTTTGAGAATGCTCATGAAAAGAAAATTAGGCTGTGTTAAGATCAGCTGGGAGGAGAATGAGACAACCTTGACCACTAGCAGAGTCATTTTACCTGGATTGAAACTCCCTCTGAAGCCATCCTTAGAAATTAGCAGGGAGCTTAGGAATGCTTTACCCTCTCCTCAGCAGAGAAGACAGTGGGGGAAATTCTGTGATGAGGGTGTGAGGAGAGCAAATATAAAAGCAGGCTTTATACCTTTGACATTGAGAGGCCTACAGTCATGACTAGACTGTTCCTCTTTTGGCATTTGTCACCAGTGGGAAATGAGAAAGGGAAACGAAACCCCTTTCTTTGATTAGTCAGATGACGCTCTTGAGGAAAGTACTAACTGGTGAGGGAAGCCACACACACAGAGGTGTTGAGGCCAAGCCACCCTGAGGCTCTTGAAACCCAGGGTCACGGCCAGGTTCAATAAAGCAGTTTATCGCAGAAGACCGGTCACAGTCTGTAAGAGATTAAATTGATAAGAGCAAATCACTAATTAGTGATTGCTAATACTAATTTATAACAGATACTTTTAAAAAAGCATGCAGGGTATATTCCTTTTAAACAGCGTTCAAAATATTATGTCAAATATTTTCAAAATAAAAATTATCTCAGAAAGCAAATAAAATAAATGGTCACATTCACGACTATTGTTTGAATCAGATGACTTCGGTAGAGATTGCTACTGCCTCAACTTGAGGATTCATCCTTTTTATTCTTTGAAACGTTTATAAATTTTCTAATGTTGATACTACAAGCCAATTTATGCTATCCAGTAATAATCCAAGGTTAAGAGTGATGATCGTTCCTTTGATTGTGAGACCAGAGAAAAATCATTCTGGTCAAATGGCAGCTTTGTTTTTACATTCAATCAAAACAAATCCAAGCCCAGAACCCTGGGTCTGGGAAAGTTATAATCAGAATAAAGTTTCAATCATAGTAATGGGCATCCACTTCAGCAGAGACAGGGACAAGGGGAAGACCATGGTACGTGCTGTTGTCACCCTAGTTGTCTTTCAGACTTGAGCCTACTTCAGAATCCTTGCTTTTTTGCTTTGATTGTTGCAGTGTGATGGAACAGATCTCACCCCAAAGATTCAGGAACTGAAGTTCCAGTGTATAGTATTTTTAAATATACCCAGGTAAGCTCTGTTCATATTGTTTCCTTGGTTTGATGTGAACTCCATTTGACTTAAAGTTTTCTGCTTTCATTATAGAAAATTTCCAGGTACAAACAATGAAAAACAGTTATTTTAATGGCTTATCAAGGGTTTTCGAGTCTGATAATTTTGTTCTCCTACTTGGTTTGTTTAGTGTTCTCTGTGGTACTTTTGTGTTTATGTGATACAGCACGCATGGTGTATACTTACCCACCCTTAAGAAGCCCAGGCAGCCCTCTGGACTGGAATATTTTACTGTAATTCTCAATTACTGACGCCTTCCATCCCCTCACCCCTCACCCAGGAATGATAGACTTGAACAAATCCCTGTTCTCAGTTTCCCAAAAGCTATTAGGCAACCATCCAGCCTGATTTCAGCATGGAATTCATTCAGAATAATTGCCAGATGATTACTTTGAAAAAATAGGATCAATTAGAGGAGCATTTTCTAGCCAGGATGTCAGCTCTCTGTGGTGCTATTATATACCTCAGGAGAAAGGGATATTTAAGATTAACTAGTCTCAAAATAAGCATGTATCTCAGTGACATCAAATTAGATTCTAGGCTCCGAAGCCAAGATTTTGAAAGGGGTTGGATCTGTGACCCTTTGTTATTTGCAAACCAGACAACTCAGACACAAAAATCCATGAGCAAGTTCTGTTTAGACTGAATTTAGTTGAAATGAGGATTGTGAGTAAATCTATGGCTAGGAAAATATGTCTCCTGATTACTTTTGGCAGTGCTCAACGTAGCCCCTTACATCCTGTTCCGGAAGTATTTTCATTTTAGTTGTCGAAGTAGAAGGCCTAGTAGATTCTCAGGAAACGTTGTTGATTAGCAATAACAATGCTCTTCTCTTTTTCTTCTTGCTCCTCCCCCATCCCCCCTCTGGATTTTGCTTCCTCCACTTTTTAACTTCCTTGATTTCCCCTTCCCTTTCTAATCTCACATCTTTGTCTCATCCGTTTTTCACTCCTTCTGTCCGCTTCAGTTACCTTTCCTTCGTCCTAGGGTACTTATTGTCTTCTTTCTGTGTATATTATTGATGCTTACCCACCTCCGTTCCATTTCCCTTTCCTATTGGCATGTATATGTCTCCCTCCAAGACCAAGTTCTGAAACCACCTATTGATAACTCATGGTATGTGATAGAAAGTAAGCATTTGTGAATTACAGAGTGAGACATGTTGATAAATAATTAGGAGAAAGTTGGGCTCCACGGGATGCTTTTGTTGTAAAATTTTGCCCCATTTTCATAAATTGATACTTGGAGGTGATAAATTCATTTTCTTTTTTATTGGGAGGTGTGAACCAAGAGTAGAAAGATGTGTGAAATAAACATCGGGTCGAACTATAAATTAATCCCCAATGATAATCATGGGAAGACTGGAGCAAATTTCATTCTGTTTTTACTCTTCTCTTGCAGATATTGTGCTGGCACAATGCCTTGGGGGAACCCAGGAGATCACCATGACTTTGAACCTCAGCGTCATGACGATGGTTATATTGAAGTCATTGGATTCACCATGGCCTCTCTGGTGGGCAATGCATCTATGTTATTGAAGTGTAATGTGCTTTAGTCAGAGTTAGACTTTACTATTCATTTTATAGGACCTTGGTATAATGTTCTTTCCTGGCTTGTCAACTCACAAACTTTATGCAATGTAGAGTTGCCAGGGGAAGACAAAAACAAAAAGTAATTCTTCACGTCACTAAAAAAATTGATGCATATTTTTTGTTTAAACTTCAAAGATAAATGAATATTATGTGTTAATTATCCTGATGAATTTTCTACCAGAATGAAGTGGAAAGTTTTCATGCTAATTAAAAAACATTATGCCACAGACATATCCTAGCATTGATGCAGAAACCTTGCCATTTGATACTTTTTTGGTTTGCTGAGTACTTGAGTGCTTAGATAATAAGGAAAGTGGTCATTTGCATTCATCTCCATCTTGCCTGCTTAAGCATAAGATGGGTGTCTCCCTTATCACAAAATACCCGAATATAGAAAAACGTCATTGTTGTGACGTTAATGAATATTCAGTTGCACAGTATCGAGATCACCTTGCATTTTAATTTTGTTTGCTGGCATTAAAAAAGTAAACGTATAGTATAAGGTCAGTTTCAAGCAGGTTTTAGCCATGTGTTTCAACTTATTATTGAAGGATGAGGAAACCAATTAAAAAGTTTGCTTATCATTGTATCCGGTGTAAATCAGGCCACACTATCAGTTGGTAAAGCAAATTAAAATAAAGCTTCTACTTGCACTTGGCTAGCACTTGGTTTGGGCCATACCTTATGCCTCAAGGCAAGAAGGTTGTATTTCTTGTCCTGAACAACCCAAAACAACTCTTTTTCACTCATCTTGTGGATTCCAAATGACTTTTCCTCCATCACCTCGAATTAGTGAGGTTTAACAGAATACCCTATTGTGATTATGGCAAGAATGTCCATCGCCTGAGATGGTGATGTTGCTTGTTACATGTGCCATGTCTACAATGAAATGGCCGTTAGGTGTAAAAGATTGCTCTAGGATTGATCTAATTTCCAGAGTTGTAGCTCATATCTAGCTCTTTCTCTCGAAAGGTCTTTATGCTAACTATAGGTAAAGACTCGGCCAAGAGAAAATAGGAATAAGTCCAGGTAGGGTTTGTGCCAGGGAGAATTCTTGGAGGTTCCCAAGACAAACCTGGCCACATGTGTTTTACTCATTCATTTATTCACTAATCCAGTGACCGTGTATTGAATGTTTACCGTGTGTGAGAGCTTCCTAGTCCTGGCTGTGTGGTAGAAGGCTGTCAGGGAATGTCTAAGAGAAGATGATCCCTTACCTAGGCCTGGGAGGGCAGGTAGAATATTAAGACACTTTCCCATTGCTCTCAAGATCAAAATCTAAATCTTTATCACAAAATTGAGTTTCTCTCTGATTCTCCATCCTTTCCCACTGCCCTCTTTGTTTTCTAGCTCGTTGCCTGTCAAGTCAAGTATCGCTTTGGACATCCCTTGCTTCTTTTGTACCACAGGGACACTGCATATGCTGCCTTTCTCTCAAATGTTCTTTACCCCTCATCTTCTATAACTTCTCAGTCTGTATGTGTGTCAGGTTCTCTTTACAGTCTTTTTTTGGTTTGGGTTGTTTCTGCTTACAATTATATAATTAAAGTCTGAACAAGAAGGATATGGCAGAGTGAAACTGGGTAATTAGAGGAGAATTTAATGGAGGGACTCTTTACAAATAGTGCACTAGGTTTATGAGAAGCAACAATGGATGGTGTTGTATTCCTGAGCTAAAGGTGCAAAGGCAGGGAAGCAGTCAGTTGTACCAGAAAGAGAACTATTTGGGAAAGACCACCTGTTAGGAGTAGTATTTGCTAAGTGAAAGCAGCCATCCTGTGCCAGCCTGGCAGGGAGAGGGTCAGGGACATCAATACAATTCTTGCCCTCCAGATCTTCTGCCATTGTCTCCCTCTGGAGAAGTCTAATGGAAGCCGGAAGACAAGGGGGCCATTAATACAGTCTAAATGGGTCAGTTTCACAGACAAAAAGGAGCGCAGGGAAGGGGTGGAGTGCTGGGTGGGAGTGGCAGATGGTCGGTATCCATCACTCCAGTGTATCTCTGGTACACAGCAGCGAGCCTGATACCTGTAATTGTCAACGAGTAAATGTGACAGGATGAATGAATTTTGCCAGGAGAAGAAGAATGGACTTGGCATTCTGGAAAAAGGGAAATTTACATACACTTGGTAGTATTAGAGACCATAGTCCTCTGTGGAGACTACAGTTAGTCTTATGTAGCATAAAGGTAGATGAAGTGAGAGTGATGGAGGTGACGCTGGAGAGGAAGACAGGGATGACATCACAAAGTGCATTATAAAATTTATCTAGGAGTTTTGACTTTGAGGAATTAGTAAAGTGTGTTTTTTTTATTAAAAAAAATTTTATAACGTCTTTATTGGAGTATAATTGCTTTACAATGGTGTGTTAGTTTCTGCTGTATCAAAAAGTGTATCAGCTATACGTATACATATATTCCCATATCCCCTCCCTCTTGCATCTTCCTATCTCACCACTCTAGGTGGTCACAAAGCACCGAGCTGATCTCCCTGTGCTATGCGGCTGCTCCCCACTAGCTATCTATTTTACATTTGGTAGTGTATATATGTCCATGCCACTCTCTCACTTTGTACCAGCTTACCCGTCCCCCTCCCCGTGTCCTCAAGTCCATTCTCTACATCTGCGTTTTTATTACTGTCCTGCCCCTGGGTTCATCAGAACCATATATTTTTTTACAGTCCATATATATGTGTTAGCATATGATATTTGTTTTTCTGTTTCTGACTGACTTCACTCATATGACTGACTCTAGGTCCATCCGTCTCACTACAAATAACTCAATTTCATTTTTTATGACTAATATTTCATTGTATATATGTGCCACATCTTCTTTATCTATTCATCTGTCAATGGACACTTAGGTTGATTCCATGTCCTGGCTATTGTAAATAGTGCTGCAGTGAACATTGTGGTACATGACCCTTTTTGAATTATGGTTTTCTCAGGGTATATGCCCAGTAGTGGGATTGCTGGATCATATAGTAGTTCGACTTTTAGTTTTTTAAGGAACCTCCATACTGTTCTCCATAGTGGCTGTATCAATTTACATCCCCACCAATAGTGCAAGAGAGTTACCTTTTCTCCACACCCTCTCCATCATTTATTGTTTGTAGATTTTTTGATGATGGCCATTCGGACCAGTGTGAGGTGATACCTCATTGTAGTTTTGATTTGCATTTCTCTAATGATTAGTGATGCTGAGCATCTTTTCATGTGTCTGTTGGCCACCTGTATATCTTCTTTGCAGAAAAGTCTGTTTAGATCATCTGCCTATTTTTGGATTGGCTTGTTTGTTTTTTTGATATTGAGCTGCATAAACTGCTTGTATATTTTGGAGGTTAATCCTTTGTCAGTTGCTCCATTTGCAAATATTTTCTCCCATTTTGAGGGTTGTCTTTTCATCTTGTTTATGGTTTCCTTTGCGGTGCAAAAGCTTTGAAGTTTCATTAGGTCCCATTTGTTTATTTTTGTTTTTATTTACCTTTCTCTAGCAGGTGGGTCAAAAAGGATCTTGCTGTGATTTATGTCATAGAGTGTTCTGCCTATGTTTTTCTCTAAGAGTTTGATAGTGTCTGGCCTTACATTTAGGCCTTTAATCCATTTTGAGTTTATTCTTGTGTATGGTGTTAGGGAGTGTTCTAATTTCATTCTTTTACATGTAGCTGTCCAGTTTTCCCAGCACCAGTTATTGAAGAGGCTGTCCTTTCACCATTGTATATTATTGCCTCCTTTATCAAAGATAAGGTGACCATATGTGCGTGGGTTTATCTGTGGGCTTTCTATCCTGTTCCATTGATCTGTATTTCTGTTTTTGTGCCAGTACCATACTGTCTTGATTACTGTAGCTTTGTACTATAGTCTGAAGTCCAGGAGCCTGATTCCTCCAGCTCATTTTTCTTTCTCAAGATTGCTTTGGCTATTTGGGGTCTTTTTTATTTCCATACAAATTGTGAAATTTTTTGTTGTAGTTCTGTGAAAAATGCCATTGGTAGTTTGATAGAGATTGCACTGAATCTGTAAATTGCTTTGGGTAGTATAGTCATTTTCACAATGTTTATTCTTCCAATCCAAGAACATGGTATATCTCTCCATCTATTTGTATCATCTTTAATTTCTTTCATCACTGTCTTACAGTTTTCTGCATACAGGTCTTTCGTCTCCTTAGGTAGGTTTATTCCTAGATATTTTATTCTTTTTGTTGCAGTTGTAAATGGGAGTGTTTCCTTAATTTCTCTTTCCGATTTTTCATCATTAGGGTATAGAAATGCAAGAGATTTCTATGCATTACTTTTGTATCCTGCTACTTTACCAGATTCATTGATTAGCTCTAGTCATTTTCTGGTAGCATCTTTAGGATTCTCTATGTATAGTATCATGTCATCTGCAAACAGTGACAGCTTTACTTCTTTTCCGAATTGGATTCCTTTTATTTCTTCTCTTATTGCTGTGGCTGAAACTTCCAGAACTGTATTGAATAGTAGTGGTGAGAGTGGGCAACCTTGTCTTGTTCCTGATCTTAGTGGAAATGGTTTCAGTTTTTCACCATTGAGAGTGATGTTAGCTGTGGGTTTGTCATATATGGCATTTTTAATGTTGAGGTAAGTTCCCTCTATACCTACTTTCTGGAGGATTTTTATCATAAATGGGTGTTGAATTTTGTCAAAAGCCTTTTCTGCATCTGTTGAGATTATCATATGGTTTTTATTCTTCAATTTGTTAATATGGTGTATCACATTGATTGATTTGTGTACATTGAAGAATCCTTGCATTCCTGGAATAAACCCCACTTGATCATGGTGTATGATCCTTTTAATGAGCTGTTGGATTCTGTTTGCTAATATTTTGTTGAGGATTTTTGCATCTGTGTTCATCCGTGATATTGGCCTGTAGTTTTCTTTTTTTGTGACATCTTTGTCTGGTTTTGGTATCAGGGTGATGGTGGCCTCGTAGAAAGAGTTCAGGAGTGTTCCTCCCTCTGCTGTATTTTGGAAGAGTTTGAGAAAGATAGGTGTTAGCTCTTCTCTAAATGTTTGATAGAATTTGCCTGTGAAGCCATCTGGTCCTGGGCTTTTATTTGTTGGAAGAATTTTAATCACAGTTTCAATTTCAGTGCTTGTGATTGGTCTCTTTATATTTTCTATTTCTTCCTGGTTCAGTCTCAGAAGGTTGTGCTTTTCTTAGAATTTGTCCATTTCTTCTAGGTTGTCCATTTTATTGGCATATAGTTGTGTGTAGTAATCTCTCATGATTCTTTGTATTTCAGCAGTCAGTTGTTACTTCTCCTTTTTCATTTCTAATGCTATTGAGTCTTTTCCCTTTTTTTCTTGATGAGTCTGGCTAATGGTTTATCACTTTTGTTTATCTTCTCAAAGAACCAGCTTTTAGTTTTATTGATCTTTGCTATCATTTCCTTCATTTCTTTTTCATTTATTTCTTATCTGATCTTTATGTTTTCTTTCTTTCTGCTAACTTTGGGTTTTTTTGTTCTTTCTCTAATTGCTTTAGGTTTAAGGTTGGGTTGTTTATTTGAGATTTTTCTTTTTTCTTGAGGTAGGATTGTATTGCTATAAACTTCCCTCTTAAAACTGCTTTTGCTGCATCCCGTAGGTTTTGAGTCATCGTGTTTTCACTGCCTTTTGTTTCTAGGTATTTTTTTATTTCCCCTTTGATTTCTTCAGTTATCTCTTGGTTATTTAGTAGTGTATTGTTTAGCCTCCATTTGTTTGTATTTTTTACAGATTTTTTCCTGTAATTGATATCTAGTCTTATAGTGTTGTGGCCAGAAAAGATACTTGATATGATTTCAATTTTCTTAAATTTACCAAGGCTTGATTTGTGACCCAAAATATGAACTATCCTGGAGAATGTTCCATGAGCACTTGAGAAGAAAGTGTATTCTGTTGATTTTGGATGGAATGTCCTCTAAATATCAATTACGTCCATCTTATTTAATGTGTCATTTATAGCTTGTGTTTCCTTATTTATTTTCTTTTTGGATGATTTGTCCATTGGTGAAAGTGGGGTGTTAAAGTCCCCTACTATTATTGTACTACAGTCCATTTCCCCCTTTATGGCTGTTAGCATTTGTCTTATGTATTAAGGTGCTCCTGTGTTGGGTGCATAAATATTTACAATTGCTATATCTTCTTCTTGGATTGATCCCTTGATCATTATGTAGTGTCCTTCTTTGTCTCTTGTAATGGTCTTTATTTTAAAGTCTATTCTGTCTGATATGATATTGGCTACTCCAGCTTTATTTGATTTCAATTTGCATGGAATATCTTTTTCCATCCCCTCACTTTCAGTCTGTACATATTCCTAGGTCTGAAGTGGGTCTCTTGTAGGCAGCATATATACAGGTCTTGTTTTTGTATCCATTCAGCCAGTCTGTGTCTTTTGGTTGGAGCATTTAATCCATTTACATTTAAGGTCATTATCAATACATATGTTCCTATTACCATTTTCTTAATTGTTTTGGGTTTGTTTGCTTTTTTAGTTCTTTTCCTTCTCTTGTGTTTCCTGCCTAGAGAAGTTCCTTTAGCATTTGTTGAAAAGCTGGTTTGGTGGTGATGAATTCTCTTAGCTTTTGCTTGTCTGTAAAGATTTTCATTTCTCCATCAAATCCGAATGAGATCCTTGCTGGGTACAGTAATCTTGATTGTAGCTTTTACCCTTTCATCACTTTCAATATGTCCTGCCACACCCTTCTGGCTTGCGGAGTTTCTCCTGGAAGAGCAGCTGTTAACCTTATGGGGATTCCCTTGTATGTTATTTGTTGGTTTTCCCTTGCTGCTTTTAATATTTTTTCTTTGTATTTAATTTTTGATAGTTTGATTAATATATGTCTTGGTGTGTTTCTCCTTTGAATTATCCTGTATGGGACTCTCTGTGCTTCCTGGACTTGATTGACTATTTCCTTTCCCATATTAGGGAAGTTTTCAACTATAATCTCTTAAAATATTTTCGCAGTCCCTTTATTTTTTCCTTCTTCTGGGACCCCTATAATTTGAATGTTTGTGCATTTAATGTTGTCCCACAGGTCTCTGAGACTGTCCTCAATTCTTTGCATTCTTTTTTCTTTATTCTGCTCTGTGTTAGTTATTTCCACTATTTTATCTTCCACGTCACTTATGCTTTCTTCTGTCTCAGTTATTCTGCTATTGATTCCTTCTAGAGAATTTTTAATTTCATTTATTGTGTTGATCATCATCATTGTTTGTTTGCTCCATAGTTCTTCTAGGTCCTTGTTAAATGTTTCTTGTATTTTCTCCATTGTATTTCCAAGATTTTGGATCATCTTTACTGTCATTACTCGGAATTCTTTTTCAGGTAGACTGACTATTTTCTCTTCATTTTTTTGGTCTGGTGGGTTTTTACCTTGCTCCTTCATCTGCTGTGTATTTCTATGTCTTCTCATTTTGCTTAACTTACTGTGTTTGGGGTCTCCTTTTCGCAGACTGCAGGTTTGTAGTTGCCGTTGTTTCTGGTGTCTGCCCCCAGTGGGTAAGGTTGATTCAATGGGTTGTGTAGGCTTCCTGGTGGAGGGGACTGGTGCCTGTGTTCTGATGGATGAGGCTGGATCTTGTCTTTCTGGTGGGCAGGACTGCGTCCGGTGGTGTGTTTTTCAGTGTCTGTGAACTTATTGTGATTTTAGGCAATCTCTCTGCTAATGGGTGTGGTTGTGTTCCTGTCTTGCTAGTTGTTTGGCATGGGGTTTCTAGCACTGGAGCTTGCTGGTCATTGAGTGGAGCTGGGTATTAGCGTTGAGACCGAGATCTCTGGGAGCGCTCTTGCCAACTGATATTACAAGGGGCTGGGAGGTCTCTGGTGGACCAGTGTCCTGAACTCGGCTCTCCCACCTCAGAGGCTCAGGCCTGACACCTGGCTGGAGCACCAAGACCCTGTCAGCCACACGGCTGGGTCATCCTGGAGAAGATGGACTGAAGCCAGGAGAAAGCTAGAGGATGAGAGACCTGTCAGAAGGCTTGTTTGATGAAATCAGACAAGGTTGGTGGCATTCTGTACTCAGGCTCTACTCACAAAGGGGAAAGGGGTGCCTCGGGAAGCCGAGCATGTGCTTCTACCTAAAGTGTGTTTTAAGAATAAATACTTGTTATGGGAAAAGTTCAGTGTAAAAACAGGCAGTATATTGGACCCTAACGCACCATCCCTTAGCCTCTGTAATTATCAGTTCATGGACAATTTTATTTCTGTCACCAGCTATGATCTCCTCTCATATTATTTTGAAGTAAATCCCAGATATTATATCATTTTACCCATGAAATTTTCTGAATGTGTTTTTTAAAAGGTAAGATTTTCTTTTATGGATACAATCACAAAATGTTATCTCAAAAATTAAAATAATAGCTTCTGAATATCACTAAATACTCAGTATTCAAATTTTTAGTTGTCTTGCAGATGTCATTTGTTTTCTTATGCTCTGTTTGTTTTCATCAGGATTCAAATAAAATGCATTCACTGTGATTGGCTGGTATGACACTTAAGTCTCTGTAGGTTCCCACCCATCTCTCTCTCTCTCTCTCTCTCTCTCTCTCTCTCTCTCTCTCTCTCT
>NW_020837949.1:15679795-15759974 GCF_003676395.1 Aethalodelphis obliquidens
CTCTCTCTCTCTCTCTCTCTCTCTCTCTCTCTCTCTCTCTCTCTCTCGTTAACAGTCTTTGACGATCAATGTCTGCATCCAGGAATCATCAGTGGTTGCAAAATTGTGATATTCTACTTCTATCCTTCTATCATTTATTAACTGGAATATGCCTCTAAAGAGAATTTTTTTTCTATTCCTACTGTTTTGTTACTTAGTTATACAGTTTGTTTCAGAGAAGCAGGATAAATGGTTCTTTTATATATACATTTTCAAAATAATAAGTTAGTTCACTAGCATCTTTTGATGGTGACTGTGGTTTGGAAGTGGCATCCAATTTTGGGAACTACTCCCATGAAGAGTTTGCGTCTGTATACCCTCCCCTTGAATCTAGGTGGGCTTACAAATACTTGGCAAATAGAGTACAGAGTACTGCGTAACTTTTGAGACTGGATTATTAAATGCCATGCAGCATATGGAAATAATGGGCAATATTGATGGTCTCTAGTTAACAGGAGTTTTGTAAATTCAAGATAATACTTATTTAAAATGTCTCATTTCTCTCATTCATTCAATGTCGGTCATGAATATTTATTGAATAGTTGTTGAATCCACAAATACTTATTGAATCCATAAATGACACTCTGCTAGGTAAAATGGTTACAAAATGAACCAGTAGAAAAGCTGTGTCCTCAGGATGTCCACAGTTCATGTTGTGGGGAGAGATGAAGAAAGAAATGAGCAATAACAGTCTGACACAAATTCTAGGAGAAAGGCATGTGTGACGATGGAAAGGAGAACTGTATTTACAAACTGGGGAGATCAAAAATTTCACAGAGGAGGCAGGAGTCTCTATGGGTGAGATGGCCAAGTGGCTGCTCCCCTAGAGGGATCAGCCTAAGAGGGCCTGGAAACCAGGAGAACTACTAGTGGTGGCTCAGAGTGATGATACAAATGGTGAATAAAGGGCAGAAAGGGTTGGGTTTTTATAATTTGTTATTTTAACTGTTATGGGGAGGTTGCAGCAGATGGCATGAGACAGGATCAGATTTGTTGCTCAGAAAAGTTATCTGGATGTCAGTGTGAAAGGTGACCAGAATCTTAACTTCTGGAGACAGATGGACAAATCAGGACATTGGTACCAAAGTCCAGGTGAAGAGATGAGGAGATCCGAAAGCCTGAAGAAAGACAGTGGTGATGAAGATAGAAGGGGTTGGTGAATTCAAGAGTTATTAATACAGACTTATTGTGAAGGGTGAGAAAGGAGTATCAGTGAATGCTGGGTGGCCAGCATAGGCAAAGGGTGAATATATTATATGTGATAGAAAATATAAAAGAAAGGTAATAGTGTCAACAAATGAACTCTGTTTTATAGAAGTTAAAATTGAAACCCCTGTGAGACATCTAAGAAGATATAGAAATGTGCAGTTTGAAATATATGTTTAGAGCTCAGGAGATCCCTCTAGGTCAGGAGGGAATATTTAGGGGGGTCTATCAAATCCTTTTCTCTCCCATCCCATCATTAGTAGGAAAAGGAGGAAAATAATAGATGGGAGTTGGTGTAGAGAAAATGGAATAGTAAAATTATTAAATGTAGATAATACTGCACAATTTTGAACATCCATGTTCTTTAAATAATATTGCTTCATATTCATACACATCTTACCTTCCTATTCATATAGCAGATACTATTGTATTTTTTTTTACTCAATAATGAAGGCACTTTATTTTCAGTCCTTAAATTTCACATGCCTTGAAACTATTATGTTTCTAAGAAGGTAAATTATTTGAAAACTCACACATCTGTGTAAGATGATTATATAAACAGAAGAGTGTAGTTATTTGGGTAAAAGTGTATGTATTTTTGTGTATTTAAAATATTCAGAGTGGTGCTTTAAGAGAGAGTTGAAATAGAATTACTAGAATGGGAGAAAATATTGTTTCTTTTAGACTTTATCTTGTAATTGCACATTTCAAAGCAGAAGTATTCAATTCATTTTACTGGTTGAAATGCATTCCTATTAATTAAGATGATTCTTCATTGGGTGCTTGGTAACCTGATTAGCTTTTTGGATTCTACACAGACCATAATCAGACCCTATAAGCTGTATTTACTTCTGCCACAATTTTCTGCCATTACAGTTGTAAAGGGCCTTTCATGTTGAGTCTGTTTCTAAGTAATCTAAAACTTTTCAAGACAGTTGAAAGCATTATTCAGATGGAGGAATTGGGAGCCTAATTTGCTATGCGGTATATAATCCAAAGATTTCAGTCTCCTGAACTTTAAGGAAAGCATAGCCCGCTTTCTTTTTGTTAATTGAAATTAAAATATGTAGGCTGTTTGATATTTATGAATTAGAAAAGCAAAAGGTTATTCAGTGAGAAAAGTTACATAGAGAAACTCCCAGGGTTGAAGTTGTACACATACCAGATAATCTTTTTTTTTTTTTTAGAAAAAAGTAATATTAAATGTTTATTTTGATAACATATGTAAGTATAAGAACTAAAACTATCACTCAGAATCACATGATCCATAACTAACTATATTTATATTTTGATGTGTTCCCTTTCAATTGCTTTATTTCCATGTTTTTAAATATATAGGGAATCATATTATAAGTAAATCCTACTCTTTCATTGTGTAACTATGTCTCAATTTATATAATAATTATTCCTTTATGAAAAGCTTCCTTTACGGAACTTTTAGGTTTCTCGATGTTTGGTGGTATAAAACACTCCTGTAATTAACATAATGTTTATAAACCACAGTTAACATTTCAAATTATTTTCTTATGTCAAATCCCCAGGAGAGAAATGACTGATTCAATGGCATAAACATTTTAAAGCCTCTTAATAAAAATTATAAAACTGCTTTCTAGAAATTTTGTACTGTTTACTTGCCCAACAGCAATGTCTAAGAATACCTGATGGGAAGTGTTAGGAATTTAATACCCTACAGGTTCTGAAAATGTGTTCATGGATAGAAACAAAAAGCTATTATAATATTACACTTGATGAAACAGAATGAGAGGATAAAATTACATCCCTAGAAAAAAAGAAATTATGTTTTATACAGTCAATTATGTCCAACAAAAAAGAGAGTAAGACATGTTGTTTACCTTTATTGTTACCTTTTATGTCTTTGGTTTTTTAAAAAATGTCTGTATTTTTTGCATATTTTGATGGGCTGTTTATCTTTTATTGTTGAATTGCAGTTACTGTTTATATATTCTGAATACAAGTCTTTTGACAGATATATTTAGTGCAAATATGTTCTCAGTTTATTTTTATCTTTTTTTTTAATGTTTTTTTTGATCGGCAGAAGTTTAAATATTCTTATGAATTCCAGTTTTAGGAGGTAGGCATATTTCATGCTAGAGCTGTTTGTGTCCTTCTTAAATCATTGCTTACTCCAGGAAAGGTTGGGAAGATATTCTCCTTTGTCTTCTTGAAGATTTATAGTGTTAGCTTTTATGTATAAGTATGTGATTCAGCTCAAATTCTTGTGTATTCTGCAAAGTAGCTTCAAGGTTCATTTTTAAAAATATGATTATCCAAAACTTTGCAAGTTTCTTAATAACATCATGAGAGGTGAAATAAAAGAATCTTATTCATGATTTTTTAAAATACATTTATCCAGTTTTTTTCCAGCACTATTTTTTGAGTAGACTTTCCTTTTCTATAGGATTGTCTCGGTGCCTTTGCCTCTTGATTGTATGTGGGTCTTTTTCTGAACTCTATTGGTTCATTGATTTGTTTATCCTTAATCCACTTCCACACTGTTTTGATTGCTATAGATTTATTGTAAGTCTTCAACCTGGTAATATGAATCATTTCACTTTGCTTTTCTAAGGGTGTTAGGGTTATTCTACATCTTTTGAATTTGTGTATAGATTTTAGAATTAGTTTGTGTCTACATAAAACTGTTTGGATTTTAATTGGGATTGCATTGAATCTATAGGTAAATTTAGAGAGAATTGGCATATTAACATTATTGAATGTTCCAATCTATAAGCATGATATATTTCTCCATTTATTTAGGTGTTCTTTAATTTCTCTTAGCAGTCTTTTATAGTTTCAGCACAGTTTTCAGGTCCTTGCATACCTTTTGTTAAATCCATTCCTAAGTATTTTAAATAGTATGATTTTAAATTTCACATGTAATTATTATTGCTAATATATAGAAATAACTGATGTCTATGTGTACACACATGTGTAGATATTTATTTATTGACTTTGTCTTGCAGGTTTGCTAAATTCACTCATTAGTTCTAGTAGTTTTTGATATATACCTTAGGTTTTTTTGTTTTTCTGGGTTTTTTTTTTTTGCGGTATGCGGGCCTCTCACCGCTGTGGCCTCTCCCGCTGTGGAGCACAGGCTCTGGACGCTCAGGCTCAGCGGCCATGGCTCACAGGCCCAGCCGCTTCATGGCATGTGGGATCTTCCCAGACTGGGGCACGATCCTGTGTCCCCTGCATCGGCAGGCAGACCCTCAACTACTGCGCCACCAGGGAAGCCCCCTTAGGTTTTTTTGTGTACATAATTGTGTGGTCTGTGAATAGGACAGTTTAATTTCCTTACACACCTTTTATTTTTCTTGCCTTATTGAATGAGCTGGCAATATGTTGAATAACTGTGGTAAGAATGAACATGCTTGCCTTCTTCCCGATTATAGGAGGAAGCATTCCATATTTCCTCATGAGGTATGCTGTTTGGTTGTTGTTGTTTTTATAAAAGCCCTTTATGTAATTAAGTAATTATGATTCTCTGTCAGTTTTCTGAGAGTTTTTTTAAGTCACAAATGAGTGATGTATTTAATCAAATGCTTTTTTTTTAATATATGGAAGTGACCTGATTTTCTCCTTTATTTTCTTTATATCATAAATTCCATTGATTTTTTAAAAAAATTACTCAGTTTGCATTTCTAAGTTAAGCCTCACTTGATGTACTATCATTTTTTATATGCTGGATTCAATTTACTAATATTTTGTTAAGCATTTTTGTGACTGATTATGAAAGATATTGGTCTATAAATTTATTTTCTTGAAATATCCTTTATGGGTTTTGATATCAAGGTTATGCTGGCCCCATAAATTGAGATAGGGATTGTCTGCTTTCTGAAAGAATTTCTATAAGATTGGTATTATTTTTTTCCTTAAGTATTTCATAGAATTTCCTAAAGAACTGTCTGGGCTTGAGATTTATTTGAGGCAAGAATAGATATAGAATTATTCACATTTTCTATTTCTTCTTCAGTCAGTTTTACTAAGTTGAATTTTTCAAGGAATTTGTCCACTTCATTGAAATTGTTAAGTCTATTGGCCTAAAGTTGTTCACAGTGTTCTCTTATTATTTTTTTAATGTCTGTAAAATCCCCTCCTTTATTCTTGATACAAGTAATTTGTTACAGACCTTTTTCTCTTATAATTTCATTTTTTCTCCCCTACTTTGTGCTATTTTTTTCATGTATTACACTCTGACATAACATATAAACCCTGCATTTCAGTATTGATATTTTTGCTTTAAGCAGTCAGTTGTTTTTTGAAGAAATTAAGAGGTGAAAGAACAGTTCATAGTCTTTTATGTATACCCACATATTCACCATTTCCAGCTTTCTTCATTTCTTTCTGTTGAACAAAGATTTCATCTGGTATCATTTTGCTCGAGTTTGAAAGATTTCCTTTAGCATTTCTTATAGTACAGTTCTCTTGGCAGTAAATAATTTCGAATTTAATTTTTCGGAAATGTCTTTATTTTATCCTCATTTTTTTGAACTATATTTTTATGAATATAGAATACTGGATTGACTGGTTTGTTTGTTGGCTTCTTCCAGCACTTTAAATATGTTGTTTCATTTTCTTCAGGCCTCCATGTTTTAAGGATGAACAGTCAGGTACCATTTGTATCATTATTCCCCTCTTTATGTCTTTTTTTCTCTGTTTTTGAGGCTTTTTTCTTTTAGTTTTAAGCCTCTATGTGTTTGTTTTACTTTTCTATCGCTGCTGCAAATTACCATGAGCAGTGGTTTAAGACCGCACAAATGTAATATCACACAGTTTGGGAGATCAGAAGTCTAAGATGGATGGTTGGGCTGTGTTTCTTCCAGAGACTCTGGGGAAGAACCCACTTCCTTGTCTTTTTCAGCTTGTTGAGGTGGCCTACTTTTCCTGGCTCATGGCCCCGCCTCACTCTGACCTCTGCTTCTATACTCACCTCTTGTTCTCTGACTCTCCTGCCTCCCTTCTTCCCTTATAAGGACCTTTGTGATGACATCAGGGCCCCCTCCCACAGATAATCCGAAATAGTCTCCTATGTCAATATCCTTAATGTAATCATACCAGAAAGGGCTCTTTTGCCTTGTATGGTTTTCATAGTTTCTGGGCATTAGAATGTGGGAATAGTTTTCCTGGTTGTTGTAGTGGGCATTATTCTAACTTCCACATGGTTTTCTTTGTATTTATCCTGTTTTAGGTTCATTGATCTTTTTGGAACTGAAGGTTGACCTTTTTTTTTTTCGCCTACAAATTTGGAATATTTTCATCCGTGTATTTTCTGCTCCATCCTTTTCTGCTCCTTCTGGCATTCAATTATGTGTACTTTAGATTGCTTGCTATTGCCGTATGGGTCTTGGGGAAAAAAATAAAATGTTTTAGTCTTTGTTTTACAGATCATGTAATTTGTATTGCTCTGTTTTCATGTTCACTGACCCCTTTTTGCAGTGTCCAGTTTGCTCTTAAGTCCATTCAGTGATCATTTCCAAAAATTTTTCTTCCTCACGGATCACATTTTCTTGCTTCTTTTCATGTCTAATACAATTGATTATATGCTGGGTAGATGATATATTGTATGGAGTCTGGCTTTTCTTTTATTGTGACCTAGTTGATACTGTTTCAGCATTATATTCTGTTCAGTTCCCTTCTTGCTTCACAAAATCCAAAAACAAGTCTAGTATAAGGGATGGATGCTACTAGCCTAGTGTAAAAAAAAACAATCATCAATAAGATGTGTTTCTTCCCAGGTTTATACAAATTTATTTGATCCCAGGATATGTTGTTGATTATATGACTATACTATATTAACTCTGTCATGATATTACAGATTTCAGAGGATTGATTGTTTATGGAAATAGCTTGAAAGCATGAAGATGATTTTTTTCCATCGTGCACCACTGAATTCCAGGCTAGATCTCACTGTTGGCAGAAAAGCTGAACAGACCCCTTTTGTGGCTTTTTTGCCTCCCATGAACTCACCTTAATAGTGAATCTACCTCTATTGAACAAAAATGGAAAAAGACATAAGTATACAATAAACCCCAGTGAGGAGTACTTAGGTTTCTTCATTATAAGAATCTTCACTTTTTCAAAAAATGTTCTTATTCATAGTATTTAATAATTGCTGGATTAATTTTAATGAGCAGAAGGAAAGTTTTTCAAATAAAGCCTTTCCTTTTTACTGTCCTCTGCTTCATTGTAGATACTGGCTGTGCATTAGCATACAGCTAATATTGTCAAAGTTAGATGGCATGTGGTAGAATTTGAGAACATGAAATTACAGGTACAACCTAGAATCCTAAAATGCTAGTGCTAAAACAGACCATAGCAGCCTACCAAAACCTCATCACTTAACAGATAAAGAAACTGAATCTATGGAATTATGTTTGCCATAAATGTTACTCATATGAACAATAATTAAGTAAATAGTAATACTATTGCTGGTGGTATTTAGACTGCTTACAGCATGTATTACAGTAGGATTTTAAAATACACCCATGTCCAGAAATGTTAATATTTGATAAAATGGAAAAAAGCAATAAAACTTAATGGCATTGCTTCGTGGCAATAAAACCACTTGTAAAAACTTGTATAGAAAAATATGCCTTGAATGATGGTGCCACTGCAAATTACTTAAGTAAAATTTTTCATTTGGGGGACTAGGGTAGGGTGTCAGAGAGGGAAAATATCCCATGTGAGATAGTTCAATCGAGGGAATTTAGTACAGGGGACTAGTTGCAGGATGTTAGAAGAACTAAAAAGAGGTAACCCATAGATAGCAATCCATGGATTAGCAACTGCAGAAATTCTCTGCCACCTCCAGGACTGGAGGGACAAAGGGAAAAGACAGTGTTATCAGCATTCAGGAGCCAGGGTCATTCAGCAGTGGTGGGACCTTGGACAAGTGGCCATTGATGGGCTGTGCAGTGAGGGTCATCGGGCAAGAGCTGGGACTCCAGAGAAGGGAATCAGACCACAAGAGTTGAGGTCATTGCTGGGGCTGCCTGTCTGTGCTGGGACCGTAGAGACAAGGTGGCCTGGGAAGAGTGCTTGCCAGTGGGAAATGGAAACAGAGGAGAAACAGCCACTGCCAGAGACACTGCTTGAAAAAAGAGAGCTAAGGAGAAATATATACTTGCGCTCTCCTCTCTTTCTACTGGCTAATTTTTATATTAATATTTATGTTTCTTGCTCCTAGTCCTTTAATACATCTGGGCTTAATATTTGTGTATGATGTGAGGTAGAATACTGATTTTATTTTTCTCCATTTTATTTTATTTATTTCTTTTTTTGCGGTACGCAGGCCTCTCACAGTTGCGGCCTCTCTCGTTGCGGAGCACAGGCTCCGGATGCGCAGGATCAGCGGCCATGGCTCACGGGCCCAGCCGCTCTGCGGCATGTGGGATCTTCCCAGACCGGGGCACGAACCCTCATCCCCTGCATCGGCAGGCGGACTCCCAACCACTGTGCCACCAGGGAAGCCCCCTATGTCTTTTCTTATGCAAACACCTTTATTTGAATTTATCTTTGAATATTACATGACTCAATATTCAATAAGGATAATCTATTGTTATGTTTTCAAAATATTCTCAGCCATTTGTGAACCTTTATTCTTTGAAATTAATTATAGAATCAGTTTGACAAGATTCTTCAAAATAGTATTTCTCATATTCACTTGGAATTACATTGAATTTATGTATTAATTTGGAGGAAATTCATATCATTAGAGTATTAAATTGTCCCATCCATGGCTATGGCGTGGTTCTCCATTTCTTTAAGGTTTATGTCTCCAGTAGTTTAAAAATTTTCTGCATAAAAGTTTTATTGCTTTATTTTTGTTGATATTATAGATGACATCCTATTTTTTATTATATTTTTACTTAGTTATTGCTAGAGATGGGGAGCACTTGATTTTTTTATGTTGATAGTGTACGTTTCTTACAAGGCTTAATTTTTGGCCTGTGAATTTTCTTGGACTTTTGATGTATGGGATGATATTAGTGGAAATATTACAAGGTTTGCTTTCTTTCTTCCATGACTTTTTCCTCCAATTTTATTTCCTTGACTTATTATGTTGGTCAAGACCTCCAATTCTATGTTGAAAACTTTTGTTACTACTGGATCATCTTGTCCCTTGAAAGGAATGCTTTGAATTTTCTTTATTCCAAATAATGTTTTCCCTAAGGATTTTGATAGATGACCTTTATCAGGTAAATAAATTGTGTTCGATTCCTAGTTTTCTAACAATTGACCCTAAAAGGCACTGAACTTTATTATTTTTTCTGCATCTTTTGGGATGATAATGTGGTTTATCTCACTTAAACCACAGTATGGTGAAATTATAATAATGTGTTTTCTTTTTTATTTTATTTTTATTGAGGTATAGTTAATTTACAATGTTGTGTTAGTTTCAAGTGTACAGCAGAGTGTTTCAGTTATACATATATATGTATACAAATATATTCTTTTTCAGATTCTTTTCCATTTTAGGTTATTACAAGATAATGAATATAGTTCATTGTGCTATACAGTAGGTCCTTGTTGTTTACCTGTTTTATATATAGTTTGATTAGTAATCTCAAACTCCTAATTTATCACCCCTCTCCGGCCCCCCACCTCCGCTATCCCTTTGGTAACCGTAAGTTTGTTTTCTGTGTCTGTGAGTCTATTTCTGTTTTGTAAATAAGTTCGTTTTGTACCATTTTTTTAAGATGCCACAAGTAAGTGCTATCATATGATATTTGTCTTTCTCTGACATTTCACTTAATATGATAAGCTGTAGGTCCATCCATGTTGTTGCAAATGGAATTATTTCATTCTTTGTTATTTTCTGATGTTGAAGTATTCTTAATTCTTGCAAACCCGTAATGGATCACAATTTAGTTTTTACGTAACAGACCAGTAAAAGCAATTAGCTATTTTTTTTAAATGATTTTGGTATGTGTGATTATAAATATAATTTAGGTTAAAAGTTTGTTTTCTGCTGCTGCCCTTATCTGGTTTTGTTATTTCAGAAGCCATAGCATCATTTTCTAAAACAAGTTTTATTAGACACTGTCTTTCTATAAAACTTGGGTAGAATTACTTGTAAAACATCTAAGTCTACTTGGCACATTTTGGGGTTGGGGGTGGAATGAGTAATGTTTTTGAAGACTTTCAATTTTTAAAACCAGTCTAATCTATCCAATTTCTGTATTTATTACGCCAAATTTTGCAAATTATATTTTTTCCAGAAATTTCTCTTATCTAGGTTTTCCAGTTTATTAACATATAGATCTTTATAACATTCTTGTATGACTTTTAAACTCTATTATATCTTATCCTCTCTTGTTATATTTTTTAATAAAACAAAATAGTTTTCCATTTTTTGTTATTTGGTTTTACAAGACCACCTTGTTCGTCTTGAAAAAGCAAAAAACAAAAAAACCCAGATTTCAGTATTGTTGATTATCTCTGTTATTTACTGTCCATGTCACTGATCGCGCCTTGGGCCTTTTGTTACAGGACTGGGACTGGGAGTCAGGGGCCTGCAGCAGTCGGGAGAAAGGAGGGGTTGGAAGACTTGCCCTTATTTCTGTTCTGATTTCCCAATCCAGGGTTGTCTGTCCTGTCATCTGACAGCAAGTGGAATAAGGACTTGAGTAGTAAGAAGGAGGATGAGACTTAGATGGAGAATAGTATTCCGGGGAGGAGCATAGTGCAGAAAGTCAGAAAACCTCACACCAAGGGACTTCTCTGGTGGTCCAGTGGTTAAATCTTCGCCTTCCATTGCCGGGGTTGTGGGTTCGATACCTGGTCAGGGAGCTAAGATCCCACACGGCTTGCAGCCAAAGAACCGAAACATAAAACAGAAGCAATATTGTAACAAATTCAATAAAAACTTTTTAAAAATGATCCACATCAAAGAAATCTTAAAAAAAAAGAAAGAAAGAAAGCCTCACACCTTAACTGTGGACTGAAAGAAAGTTGTTATAATGACTTTAGGACAGTAAATGGCAATGGATGCACTTAGTTCAGGGGCTGTCTTTGTTTTCCTCCTAAGTCATATACTACCAGAAAGGCAATATTTGAAGTTTTCACAAGAGTATAATACATGCTAGGTTGAACAGACAATTGAATATCTGTCATTAATACACCAATGTATTCTTATCAGTAAATGACTCATTCTAGCAAATTCTGGGGATGATTATGGTTATTAGGGCCTGTGCCTTATAGGATGTTAAGTCTAGATTAATCTGAATGATGAAAAATAACTATTTCTAGTAAGAATTTTTAAAAATTACCTTTAACTTGTTCCAAAAGTAAGTGTTTTTGTGCTAACAATAATAGAACTGTCTTTATTCTGAAAAGCTAATTACTATAATTCCTCTTGTGCCTGTTCAGTGATCCTGGACTGATTCTGAAATGCCGGTGGAACTGCCACTGACAGCTATTTACCTCTGTTAATTGTGTTTGCTGTTAATCTATCACCGAGGCTGAGAATATGGCTTAAATGTTCTCTGTAGTACTGTGGAAGCCTTCTGATACCGAAGGGTTCGAAAGTATTTAAGCAATTTTCAGTCCTGTCAAACCCAGAGGAATAAGTTCATACTTAGCAGGTTCTGCATTTTTATCTGTCATTAGGCCTAGTCAAGACTGGGGGAAAAGAGAAGAAAATGGTATTTCCTCCATGGATGAAGGGATACAGTATGGTCAGATAAATATTGCCCTGAGAAGTGCTTGTTGAAGGCAAGGGAAATATTTTGGAAAAGTTCGGGAGATGAGGTAGTGGCTCAAGTCCATAGATTAACTTAAATGAGTCATTTAAGTGCAGCCAGAAAGACCTTAATCTGAGTAACAGAGGATCGGGTAATAGGCCGGAAAGAATTTTAGTAAATTCTCGCCTCATTCTCCTCTGCCTCCTTGTTCTACTAATTGAATAAAATTGTATATAAAATTCACAACTGAGTGCTTTTTAACATCAAAGGTGTTCAGTAATGAAGTATGTTCTTTACTTTTCAGTTTTTATTCTTTCTTTCCTCCTTTCTGTCCCTTTGTGTTCCTTTTCTCTTTGCATTCATACATAATCAGGTTTCTGTTGTTCAGATTAATGCAAGTGCAAAAGTAGTTCAAAGTATCAGATAAACACAACTATCTGGGAACCAAATTAGTGGAAATTGACTTCACAAATCTCAGTTAACAAAGTTTTTTCCCGTCGGTTTTTCTTTTTAAGTCAATCTTTTAGATTTTGAGCTAGAGTTAGTATTAACTTCTTTTAAAAGTTTGTTTACTTCATTAAAAATTGATACTCAAAATGTATTATAATAAAGCCTTACTGAACAACTGTTAGCAGGATCTACTAAAGTTAAAAAAAAAACTTACGGCATAGCAATTGTACTCATGTCACGTACCACGAGAGGGGATGTATCCACCAAGAGACAGACACAAGAAAGTTTATATCATTAATAGCCCCAAACTGGAAACAGCCAGATGTTTACCAGCAGAAGAGTAGGTAAATACACTTTTCTATTACTCAAAAATAATGATGAGCAAAAGATGAGACACAAAAGAGTACATATTGTATGATTCATCTTATATGAAGTTCAAGTTCAAACAAATTGAATCTATGGTATAGAAGTCAGAATAGTGGTTACTGATTGGTTGGTGAGAGGAGTGTAAATAGATTGGGCAGGGACACATGGAAACCTTCTGGTTGCTATAAACTTCCTAAAGCCTGATCTGGATGGAGATTTACATATGTGTATAAAAATGTCCCTCAAACTGTATAAGACAATTTGGGCGCTATCTGTATGCATAACCAAACATATTGTCTGATTTTAGTTTATCCCTAAAAGGATAAGTGATACTAAAATATATATTTAAAAAATTTTTTTTTTTTTTTTTTACTAAGGCAGAGAAATTATGCTACTTTGTTGCAGAATTTTAATGTTGGGTTGACTTTTCATTTTGTGGCTACTGTAGTGAACTGAGCTCTTACTGTGTTTGATTTTGGTCCTCTAAGCTGCTTTACTCTAAAGAATGTTTTCAATTGAGGATTATTATTTTGCATTTCATTGATCTTACACA
Source organism: Aethalodelphis obliquidens (assembly GCF_003676395.1). Lineage (NCBI taxonomy): Eukaryota > Metazoa > Chordata > Mammalia > Artiodactyla > Delphinidae > Aethalodelphis > Aethalodelphis obliquidens. The sequence continues at coordinate 15,693,113 of NW_020837949.1, forward strand.
GACTTGAAGTAGTTTGAGGAGGTTTTAGGTAAAAAGGAAAAGCTTGCCTGAAGTTTGAAACATTTTCTAAGGATGGGTTGCATATTTAAATATAATATATTTAATATATAATATATAACTATATATTATAATTATATATAAATATATTTATATAGTAAGTGTAGTATGGAAGCTGTCTTAAACCATGTATTTTATCTTTTTATATTCTTTATTCTATGTACATTGGTTATTTAATGGGAGTAGATAACACAAAGAGCTTTTGTATTAAACTAACGATTAAGTTAAGGCTGAAAATACATAAAAGCAAAAAATAGCTATCAGTGAGGACCTGTGATCAAGCCATCAAAATTTAGATATTTCAGTTTATGTGTATTAATGATTTATCCAAGGTTTCCCACTTTACTCGTGGCTAACGGCTTTCAGTAAGTATTTTTCAAAGGCCTTTTGATTATAGGCAGTGGGCTTGGGGTTTCTAGGTTTGCTGAGTAACTCTTAAGCACTAACCTCTCGCTTCCTGTTGCCTCTTGTCTTTATAGGCTGCCCTGCAAGTCGGGGGCCACGGAGAAAGGCTGCACCAGTGTCGGGAGGTCATGCTGCTAACTTACAAATCCATCCCCATGCAAGTGGATGGGGAGCCCTGTAGGTTGGCCCCGGCTATGATTCGGATCTCGTTGAGGAATCAGGCCAACATGGTACAGAAGAGCAAGAGAAGGACGTCCATGCCTTTACTCAATGAGTGAGTCTGCCCTTGCCCACCTTGGTGAACATGGAGACCGTGGAGAGGAGGGCACTGAGCATGTGCATGAACAGGGGCCTCCCTGTGCTGGGAAAGGAGACGAGTCCAGGAGACTCAGCAGCTCCTTGGTCTCTCGCACATATTTCTTCTTCGTGTTTACTATACGGTGACCACACCCTTCTTTCAGAAGTTATTGCTGTATGATGTGTTAGAGTGATGATGCTTTTCCACTGACCACTTGAGTATATACTTACTGGGACCAGCAGAAAATCACTGAGTGATTCAGGGTCGTAAAACGTGTCCTGTCGAAGGCGTGCTGTTGGCCTCCTCTTTCCCCTGATCACTTGGAGAGTTGGTTTCTCCAGGTGCAGGAGGTCGGCAGAGCTGGCTTTGGCTCCCCTCTCTCCACATCGTATCCCCTTCTGCCCTTTCCCAATGCTCCCATTTTGGGGTCCTGTGTACTCTGATGCTTCAACTCAATTTTGCCATCCTGGGTGGCATCCTATTGTCTAGATGAAACTTGACCCACGACTCAATGCCTAAACAAAATGTATCCCTCCTGGACCCTTTCCTTTCTTGGGTGTTTTGATAAACTGATTTGGACAAGGTGATAAATGACTAGATATTTTGAGTGCATTTTATAGAGTCCCTTAATCTAATTTCAATTGAAATGTCTTTTTGGGGTTGGAGAAAGGGATGGAGAAAGATGGGGATTTGGGGTATCTTTTAGAATATCTTTCATATATCACGCACCTATGGCTGACCTGACTCAAGGTAAGGACGTTTTAGGGTTCAGCCTTGGGCCATTCTTCTGTCAGAGCGAGGGTCCCTCCAAGGTGCTCCTCTATTTGTGGCCTGCGATGCATGGTTACCTATTTGTACTGAATGGCTGGCTTCCTCTAGTGCCTGTGAAGGAAGGGCATGCTTCGCCATGTATTTATTAGTCAATGTGACAAGTACAGAAGTGCCTAGAATGAACCGATGACACAGGTGTTATCGCTCCCTGCCAAAGCTTCACCTGTCTTTCTGAGATGGCAGATTTGAAGAACAGCGTTCGACAGGGCTCGTGACGTGTTTTAGTTTTTAGTGTCTCTGCTTCTAAGCTTGAAGCTGGCGTGAGGGATCTTCTCTCCTCTGCATCCTCCTTTTCCAGAGTCAATCTGGGCTCCCCCGGCGCTTTTCCTAGATCGTTCTCCAGAGGGCTTGTTTAGTTGCCTTTTTCATTTTGTTTACATTTTGCAGCTAGTGAAACTCTTAGCTCATTTCTGCGGCTTTCTCTGTCCTCTGCCTTTACCACTATTAGGTTGAATATACACTTTGTGAGTTTCAGGCAGTGTGTCAGCAATAGTATATGGTTGATCATATTCTCTCTTGAAACATTAGAGTTAAGCCATGAACTATTGGTTTAAGGGAAAGTTCTGAGCTACTAAGTGAAAAGCCCTCTCTGAGATAGTCCACGTTGTTTTGGATCACTTGTAGATCGTTTGTTAACAGAGCTAAAAATTCTTAATATCTACAGGCAAGCAGCTCCCACTTTCACGCCTGGTGCTTCTACGCTTAATAACCTTATGAGACATGAAACTGTTTTTGGGTGTTTAGTTTCAAACAGTTTTTGCCCTTGAGAAAGAATTTGTATTTGCTCAGAAACTGTATTAAGAATTTATTTGGGCTTTCTTCTCATATAAAAACAAATGGAAAGAGTTGTTTTCTTTTTGTACACATGGCACATATGACAGATGATGTGACTTCATAGATTTAGCCGGGAGGGCGTTCGAGAAGCAGCCTCGGGCTTCCCTGGTGGCGCAGTGGTTGAGAGTCCGCCTGCCGATTCAGGGGACACGGGTTCGTGCCCCGGTCCGGGAAGATCCCACATGCCGTGGAGCGGCTGGGCCCGTGCGCCATGGCCGCTGAGCCTGCGCGTCCGGAGCCAGTGCTCCTCAACGGGAGAGGCCCCAACAGGGAGAGGCCCATGTACGGCAAAAAAAAAAAAAAAAAAAAAAAGCAGCAGCTTCAACTCAAAAATGCAGTTATTTCCCACCAGGGGGCAGTGGTGTCTCCATCCAAGCAGCCTCAGGCCGTAGGAAAGACTTGGGTGAAATGCCAGTAATAATATTCTGTCCATTTCTTAAAAGGACACATATAAATCTTAAAGATTAGCCAAGATCTGTATTACAATTTATTATTAAAATTATCATTCAACGCATTTTTAGAAAATCTCTCACCACTACTCTTTTTCACCCTCTGTAATTAGATTGCTTCTTTCTATTTCAGTAGAAATCTTTGTTTGGAAATCTAACTTCTTCCACTGGATTTCCAGGTGGAGTTTCCAGTTTAAGGGCGTCCTGGCCACTAATATCTTCTTAAAAGTTTTCTTCCACCTTCTGAGCCCTCCAAGCTTTTCTCTGTTTAGGCCACAGTGTGCAAAGTTCACTGTTGCAGCCAAGGCAGAAAGAGATTATTGAAAGATAATTCTTTCTTCCTTCTTTCCTTCCTTTATTTTTTCCATCCTTCTTTCCCTTTTTTTCCTTTCTCTCTTGCTTACTTTTTACTGTTTCTTCATCACTTGCATGCCTTCTTTTTGAAGAAAGAGAGCTGTTTTAGTTTAAAAACTTGTGTGTATCTGTGTTAGGGGGAAGGGAGTCAGAAAGGGGTAGTTTTTCAATTCATCTTAAGGACTTATCCTCCTTTCACATAGCATGTTAACATGAATATTTGAGATTTTAGGGCTGTGGCCCCCTTTTCTGCTGAAATGCTGGTGCTCCTCATAGATTTGCCCCTTCTCTGGGAAATCACATCTGCAGTACAAGTTCCCTCTATGACGGATAAGCTAGTGTCTCAGATCTGTGTCTTCAGCCCAGCCTTTCTTCTAAAAACTGAAGACTCATACCCAGATATCTTAGTTGACATCTTTATCTGCATATCTCATAGTCACCTCCACTTTTACACGTCCCCTGCGTTGTTTGAACTCTTCCTTCTGTTTATTTCCCACACCTTTAACTCTCACACCATCTTTCCCCTCTACTAGTCACACAGCGTTAGTTGCGGAGCCGTATTCATTACGTCTCGTCAGCATTGCTAAAATCTGCTCAGTTCATTTCCTTGTTTCCCACGTTGCTGCCCTTCACACTGTGTCTTTTCCGATAGACTGGTTAGAATGATCTTTCTAAAAATGTAAAACCTATATTCCTTGGCTTTACCGACCTTTTTGATCATCGCCTTGGTCCTCTCCTTCCTGTGCTCCAGAGCGTATTGCTATTTCTGGAGCAGTACGGCCTGTCTCGTGTATCATTATATTTTTGCCCTCCTCACGTGCTTTCATCTGCTAGCCCCTGCTCAAGTTCAAACTCCATCGAAATATCACTTTCCCTAAGAATCCTTTTCTATCCGCTTCTAGCTATTAAATACACCACTCAGCGCTCCTATAGTATTCTCGTCACTTCTCTCACACCATTTATCAAAACCAGTGTAATTATTGGTTTGCTTGTCTCCCCTGCTCTGTGGGGAGACCCCAGGGTTTTCCTCATAGGGTCGCCAGTGCCTGCTAGTGTGTCTGAGACTTACGGTTACATGTTGAACAAGGGACTCGCACATGGATCGGTTCTGTAATGTCCTATCTGTTACGTTTCTCGGAAATTGTTTCTAAAGTAACATAAATCTAAAACCTCGTGAATATAAAAATAATACAGAGAATGTCTTGGTCACATTTTATGGCAGAAGTGGAAGATATATACTTAAGAATTTCGAGATCTGGTGCACATGGATGGCTGGAAGAATTCCCATGAGAAACAGCTAACTAGGAAGCTTTCATGATGCCGGTGGATCTTCATGTAGCAAAAAGGAAAACAGTTTTTCCTAAAATAATTTCTTGGTTTATGATCCTATTTGCTGTTACTATATATAAACTGAAAGGCTAGGCCCGTTATGTTCACTCTCCCCTCCCCTCTCTACCCCATTGGTACAGGAGAGTATGTCATTTATGGCTTAAGAATCTACTTGAAATAGGACTCCAATAAATTTCTTCCCCCCTAAAAGTAACAGAGCAGATTTGTTTAGGTTCATATTCATGTACTAGTAACATGATAGCCAGATAAATTTGATTATGTTCTCTATTTGAAAGTCACTTTTGAGGGAGATCAGACATTCTACATTACTCAGGTGCATAGGAAGATCTCAGCCTGAGTTCACTAGCAATTAAGACAACGTTGTTAAGGGTGATTGTATTATCCAGGGGCAAGATTTCTAGTTGGCAAACCTTGGGCAACCGACTTCCAGCATCCTGGGCTGCTGAGAAGTATCATTGGTTATAACTGATAGCCCGTTCAGGATGACAAGGAGTTCATTCATGGGTGGCTTTATATGAGAATTTATGTACCCCGTGGAAAAGAGGGATGGGGGGGGTACGTCTACTGCAGTTATAGTGAAACTGTTCAAATGGTCAAAGAGAGTGAAGAGAATAATGATGTAACAGTGACAGGAAATTTGGGGTTTAGTTTCTTCAGTTCCACATTTTTTCTTTTCTGGTGGCCATCGAAGACCCTCTCCTTTACAAAAGAAGGGAGAGCAGAGAGAAGTCTATGGTTTCACTCGTCTACCAAGAATATGAGTGGAATTACAGCATCACTGTGATAAAATCAGGCTTTCTTGGTATTACCTTGGGATTTCTTAGAAAGCCTTCTCTGTTTAACTGAAGGAAGTTAAAGTTTTTGTCGAGTTGCTCTTTTGAAGACGGTTGTCCTTTGACATGAATATTCCAACAAAGCCCTGGAATCATGAGGACTATGTTAAAGGATTCAGTTTACCTTGATTCTGCTCTGAGTTGACTGTGCCAGCCTACCACCCGTGTGTGTGTGTGCGTGCGTGCGCGTGCACGCGCGCACAGATGGATGCCCAGTGAGACCTAGAGCCGGAGAGGACCGCGGTAACCCTCTGCCCCGCAGCCCCGTGCAGCATCCGCGCTCCTCCAGCATCTGCCGGTGCCCCGCCTCGTGCTCCAGTCTGTGGCTTGCCTGAGAGCCGGCCCTGCCATGTGTCCTGTTGGCTTCGTCGCTATCACTGGCTTTTTGATTATTTCCGTGGCTGGCTTGATTTTCTTTTTCTTTTCATTTACTGTTTGGTGATGCGCTCATTTAATTTCTGTTTAAATTTTGTGTGTCTCTCTTTCTCTCTCCTGGCTTGTTCCCCTGTCTGTCCACGCTGTTTTGCTGACTGTCTTCGCTGCTCATTCCCTGCTGCCTCTAGTGTCCATCAGGTGCAAGCTGCGGACCTGCGGAGAGTGTCTGCCCCCCCAGGCTCCTTCACCATGTGAGTACAAAGCCGTCCCGTTTTTACATTGTGTCTCTCACCTTCATCTCCTCCTCAGGGACAGCCTACCTGCACCCTCTCCCTTCACAGGTCCGCTTCTCAGACAGAGAAGCACCTCACTGTAACTGTCTGCTTTAGCCCTTCTTTGATTTGAGATGCAGCTGTGAAATTCTTTGTGTTCTATCTGTCTCAGTCCTCTGAGTTCACAGTTTAATTTTTTGATTAGGTACTTTAGGGTCCAGAGTTTCATGGGGTTGTATAAAATTCCATACTAAGCATTGGTTTCTGTGGAAAGTCTGTAAACCCATTAGACCGTTCCATTATCTATGGCTCAGAGATGACCTTGAAGAAGCTCCCGCTGCACTTGATTCTGTGGACGGACCCCAGAAATTATGCGTGGAGCTTTGATTGTAGGTACGTGCATCTGTGGATTTTTCTGGGTTGAGGAATCCATAGTTGTAATAAAAGATCAATAACCCAAAGTTGTTAATGAGTTAGCAAAGTGCAGTTCGTACATAGTAGTTTGTACTTAACACACTCTGTGCTTTTATATTTTTCTGGTGAAAAACAGAAAGAAAATGTTTTTTAGCGCTTCACTTCAGGACTTTTTTTATGCTGTTGCCTCTGTCTTGCCCTTCTTTCTTTTCTCCGCCTTACATATACTTTTGTTATGTTTCAGGTACTGTTACAGGTGCTTTACACAGGTTAACTAACTTACTCCCCCAACCACCTTATTGCCATACGTGGTATTATTATCTCCATGTTATACATGAGGAATCTGATGCACAGAGAAGTTGAGTAATTTGACGAAGGTCACACAGCTAATAAGTGGTAGACTGGAATTCATACTCCCGCAGCCTGGTTTCAAAATTCATGCTCATAACAATGTATAATCTGCCGCTTTTCATCTATCAGTGTCCTATGTATTTCTCAGGACCCAGCTGAATAACTGCCTTTTCTAAGAATTGTGCCTTGGTTCTTGCTGGCAGAACTAGTTACATCCTCGTTGGAGTTCACTATTTATACTACTATTGTACTTATTATAGTTCTCAAGGTATAATCGATCGGTACTAATTATATTAGCTGTATATCTGTGTGTATCCCACACTACACTTAGGCCCCTTGAAATCATTTGCAGTATCTTCTTATGACCCTTTGTGTTCCCAGCCTTGATCACAGACCTTACCACAAAGTATTCTGAAACTAAACAGAATTGTTGGTTGGTTGGTTGAATGAATGAATGAAAGAATGCATGTCTGAATAGAACTCTGCAATATCTAACATCTAGGGATATGCAAAGTAATTCCTAAAGTTCAGTTATGTATCATTTTACTTTCAACCCTAGTCTTGTGGATCCACGTTTATTTACTCATTTATGACAAAGTATTTTTCCAAAAATATTATTTTGTACTTGCTCTGTGTCAGACGCTATTTTCTGCTTTGTATTTAGTGGTGAGCACAAGAGCTCTATACCTTCATGGAACTTACAAGTGAGCGGTCAAAGAATCAGCAAGAAAATAACATTTAATTTCCAATTTGGAGGCTATGCTGGGGTATATTACGTATACCCCATAAGGCCTGTTCAATAAATTTGAGTCCAGAGAATGGCTCTCAGTGATCATTATTTTCAGCAGCTCTATGGATAGAGTTCAAGGAATTGAGAGTATGAACAATAGGAGTCCAGGTGCTAGTTGTCATGTTTCTATCACCTTCTAAGTTTTAGCTGTGTTTAAGTTTTCCTCGTATAATTTGAATGAGGTTCCTTTTTTCTTCTTCCAGGTGTGTATGCTATAACAAGGGGAACTGTCATGTTTATTTTCATGGCATGTAACAGGCAGTCCACCTAGATGTGGCCACTTAAACCTTGAATATTTATCTAAAATATTCTATAGTTGTATGAGCTATGTTAATTACTGCATATTATAGATTTTATGTCTCTATAACTGATGAAAGATTTATATAATAAAAATTAAATTCGAGGATTATTTTAAACATTCAATAACAGAACTCTGTCAAATACAGCAAGGAGCGCAGAGAAAAATCCAAGCACAATGAGTATTGTATTTATGTATAATGACAGTGGCAGCTTAGCTTAGACCCACTCTCATGCTGCTATTGCAGCAGTGTTTAAGAATCACATTAACCTTGCTCTGGTCCTCACGAAAGTCAGGACTCCAGTATCTTGAGCTAAACTTTGTCTTTTTTTTTTTTTTTCTTTTAACTCTTGGATCAGCCATTCTCTGCTCAAAACAATTCTTTTTTTACAGATGATCTTTCCTTTGGGAGAAGCCTCTCTTTCTGCTGTTCCTAAAGTAAAGTTGCTTTTCTAAAGCAATTTAAATTATCCTTTCTCTCTAGCTTTCTAATGACTTTTTTAGTTAGGGAGGGGGTCATGGTCTTGACAGCATAATGCATAAATTATTAGGAATGGCAACATACAATTAACGTCTGCGTACATGGGAAATTTCAGCTTTACACAAAGAAGAATCTTGAAACTTTCATTTTGATCATATATGACCACATATGAATGCTAAATTTTAATCAAAGGGATTTAGTGGCTTCATGAAATAGAACAAAATAAAGTAAATAGAATATTTCACCACAAATTTTATGTACTATAGCTTTTTTTTTTTTGACGTCAGAGAAGAGTTATAATTCCCAGACTTGGCATATGACATAATTTGTAATCTGGGCATTCTTACTTTTTTTTCTTTTTTATTGAGATATAATTGACATATAACATTGTATCAATTTCAAGTGTAAACATAATGATTCAGTGTTTGTGTCTATTGTGAAATGATCATCATAGTAAGTTAGTAATATCCATCACCACATGTAGTTACGATAGTTTTTTCTTGCGATGAGAGCTTTTAAGATCTCTCTTAGCAACTTTCAAATAGTCAATACCTATAGTCACCATGCTGTACATTACATCCCCAAGACTTATTTATTTTATAATGGTGTTATTTTATATTTATTATTATAATAAGTATTTTATATTTATTATTTTATAATGGTATTTATAAAGGTATTATTATATAATACCTTTTAACCCCCTTCACCCATTTCACCCTTGTCTCCTCAGTGTTGCTCAAAGAATTATTAGGCCAGCACCTCAATTAATAACTTCATTATAATTAAGTGACTTCATACTAGAATCCTCATTGAAGACTACATACATGCACTGTGTCTCATAAATCATGATATTCACATTAAATGGTCATGCTCAAAAAGCCCCAAAAGGTGTGTAACTGTAAAATGAGTCTCTGGAACACTTTCAACTTTTACTGTTGCTTTTCATTAAGTTCTGTTTCCCTCCTGCTCTTCCCCTACCAAAATGAAATAATGTGAACTGTTCACACCTAATTTATTCATTTTTCATCTTTCAAAAATATTATTCAGTGTCTGCTTTAGATATCAGATACTCTGTGGGATACTGGAGATAAGAGATTAGAAAGCTAAGGTTTCTGCCTTGGAGAAATGAACACACCAGGAACAGACCCACTTGTGTTGCCTACAGTACAATTATAACGCAATGTGACACGCATCCAAATGGAAATTCTGGTTGTACTTCCATGTGAATAAATTTTTTGGACTCTTTATTATATTTGTTTTTGTATTTTAGTAATTAAAGTTAATATAGGTCCAAATTGACTTTGTTGATATATATTTCTCACTTTTAAGACATATGGATTCATGTAACTGGCACCATAATCACCAAAATGGTTCTATCACCCCAAAAATCCTGTTTTGTAATCTATGCCCTTTATGGTCATACCCCCTAATCCCTGCATCTCTCATCTCAAACTCTGGCAACCACTGATGGCTACAGTTTTGTATTTTAGAGGATGCCCTGTAAATGGGATCATACAGTATGCAACCCTTAAAACTGGTTTCTTTGAGTGAACGTAACATCTGTGATGTTTATGAGAGTTGCTGCATCTATCATTCCTTTTTGTTGCTGAATTGTATTCCACTGTATGGATGTTTCTGTTTATTTACCTAATAACCCAGAAGGACATCTGGGTTATTTCCAGTTTGGGATGATTCTGAATAGAGCTGCATAAACCTTGATGAACAGGTTTTGTGTGAACATAAGTTTTCATTTCTGTAGGTTAAACACCTAGGAGGGATTCCAGGGTCATATGGTAACTTCATAAGAAACTGACAGACTGTTTTCCAGAGTGGTCTTTTCACTTTGCATTTGCACCAGCCATGTGTGAGAGTTCCTGGTGTTCCACATCTCTGTCAGCACTCGGTAATGTCAATATTTTTACATTTTAATCATTCTGAGTGTCTTTTCATGTGATTATTTGCCATCTTTTATACATTCTCTGGTGAAGCATCCTCTCAAGTCTTTTGCCCATTTCTTAAACTGGGCTGTTTGTTTTCTTCCTGTTGAGTTTTGAGTTTGTCATGTATTCCGGATCCAAGCCTTTGTTAGATATGTGCTTTGCTTAATCATTTCTTTGTTCTAGAAGGCAGTTGACTCAATTTTCAGGCCACAATTTCTGAGGATGGTAGCCATAGTGCCAGTTGTGTTTTCAGAGCCTTTGCAGTGCTATTCCTACCTGTCTGGTGTGTAACCCCTCCAAGTTGCAGGACAGGATCTGAGGGGAGGGTCTGCTCTGTAGTTCAGTTCCTAAAGTCTGTGGTACTGTGTTTAGGGCCAGATTAACACGTTTGCAGCCTAGAGTTGCGTCCAAGCATGGACGTCTTTCTGGAGTTGTCTTCCTGAGCTCCTCCCTCTCTCTTGTCATCCTCAGTACTTTCCCATTTCCTGGGGCTTCGTTTTTGGATCCTTCAGCCAGAAAGCTAAGGCTTTAGTTACCTCATGCTGCTGCATAGCTCCTGAAACCACGTTCACCTCTAGGACCAAGCAATGATATGACTGAAAGAGAAAAAGAAGCAATGGTGGTTTGTCCCATCCTCTTGGGACCTCAGCTTCTCTTATCAGAGAAGAAGATTCCCTCTCCTTATAGTTTTTTTTTTTAATTTTATTGAAGTATAGTTGATTTACAATGTTGTGTTAATTTCTGCTCTACAGCAAAATGACTCAGCTATACATACATTCTTTTTCATATTCTTTTCCATTATGGTTTATCCCAGGATATTGAATATAGTTCCCTGTGCTGTACAGTAGGACCTTGCTGTTTATCTCCCTCTCCTTACAGTTTTAAGCACCAAAAGGACTTGGTCATTGCTGCTGCCAGCACAGCAAAATTGCCTGAGTGCTGGGTTGCGAGAAAATGGAGGAGGTATAAGAGGAAGATTTCCCCAAATTTCTCTGACCATTCAGAGTCCCTTCCCTTTCCTCAAGCCAGAGTTCAAGGGCTTTCCCAGAGCTTTCTCTGTCTGCACCTGTTGTCCATTTTAGGCTTTGTGCTGCCTGGAGTCCAGACCAGGGTTGATTAGAGGTCAAAGGAGGAGAGAGCTCAGCGTTAGTTGGACGGTATTTTAAATTCTGGTCTTCTTCTCCCATCTGCTGCTATCATTTATTTTTCAGAGTTCTCAAATAGCTGCTTTAGGCATTCTGTCCAGGTTTTATAGCTGCATTCACCGGGGGAGAAAGAATGGTGGGTGCTTATCCTCCTTACCCAGAGCCAGAACTTCTCTACTGCCTTTTAAAGCAGAGAGTTTTCACACTGTATCCTCTTTTTTACCTGCTACGGTTACTCAGAGAGTGCCGTAGCTAAACTCAGCAGAAGAGCTCTGCAGAGAAACCAGGGTGTTTTTGAACTGCAACCAACAAATGTTAAATGTAATAGGCTATCTTGCACGACAGTCACAATTTAAACATAAACAAGATGTTTCCCAGTGCCAAATTGTGTGGATTTGTTTGTTGTCTTGGGGAAGGCAGAGTCAGACACAGATCCATGAAAAAAGTATAAATTGTTATCTTTGACAACAAGCTGAATATGATTCAGCATTCTAAACTTACTTCCAATAAGTGAAGCCTTCTTGGTAAAGGATGAAAGCAAATTGATTTTTGTTCTATGAAGAAAGGGGGTTTTACTAAAAGAAATTTTTTTTTTGAGAAATATTTTTGATATGTCTATTTTTTTTTCTTTTGGGTTGAATTTAAGAATTTTATTACTGAGAAACTACCAAGACAGAACCAAGAATCTTTAATCTTCATGATTAAAAAAAACCCATAAATTAGTGATAGGTGGTTTAATCTTTGCATGCCTCTGGCCGAGGAAGTAAACTAGAAATTTCTTTGAAGTGCTTTCTAAAAATTCAGTAATTCTGTTTTCCAACTAGTCACATCAAAGCTTTTGTTTTAACATTTTTTTGAATTTGTGTAATATGCTACAAAAGTTCTATTTATTTTGTTTATTCAGTTCTGGCCCTTTAATTAGAAAATAAGACTTGGTCTGCTTTTTTCAAAACCCTTTCTCTTTTCCATTCTTCTTTCAGTGAACTTCACTCTCCCACACCCTGCACTCTACCAGGGAGTAGGAAAAACATTGCCAACGTAGAAATTTACATACGTGCCTTTGTAAACTATGGGGTTTACCTCTAAAGTAGCTAAGAAGACCCACCAGATATGGTTTGCCTCCAAATGAATTAAGCTTGGTGGCTTTGTTAGAACCGCAGGTTCATCAGGACTCCTGGGCCAGTTGAACCTTCAGAAGAGTGCTTCATGCCTGAAGAGTGCTTCATGCCTGAAGAAGAGCGCTTCATGCCTGAAGAAGAGCGCTTCATGCCTGAAGAGTGCTTCATGCCGGGAATCTGTCCAGATTCTAATTCATGGATTATTACTTTTGGGTCATAATTTCTGGACCAATTGTGAGGGTACCAAAAGGGCCTAAGCATTCACAAATACTGTGAATACACTTGTTGTTAATGCTTCTGTTGTTATTTTTGTGTCCCTGGATGATTATCTCTGAGCAGTAGGATTATGGACAAATTTAAGCTAAATTTTATTGGCTTTCTAGATTGATTTCAATGAGCACACATTACTTCTCTAAAGGGGAAGAAAGCAAAAAAAAAAATTATAGCCATTTATAAAAATGTCTCTGCTTTAAAGCTCAGTAGAGAAGTTCTGGTTCTGGGTAAGGTGGGTAAGCACAGATTCTTCTTTCTCCCCCAGTAACTGCAGCTATAAAACCAAAAGCAAAAAATAAAGTTTATAGTTTTAAAAGAACAGAGAGAATTGCTAAACTCACTGATTGAGTACATGATATTTCTTTCAATTCTAGCTCAGAGTCAGACGGCAAAGCATAAGATTTAGCTTCAGGCTTTCTGGGGAAAAAAGCCGTTTGCTTTCTGATCCTCTGAGCAGGGGAAACTGTTAAGCTTTACTCATCTTTTTCCTCCTTTCTCTCACTCCCACTCCCATGTTTTATGAATTTCTGGTGATTTCACTTCCCACTGTCCACAGTTCCTTGACTTTTAATCATGTCAAATTGTCCTGTTTCCTGTCTTCCTATGCCACCCCTCTCTGCCGGTTCCATAAAACCAATATAGCAAATTGAAAATTCCCAAGAAAAGTAAGGACTACTTGAGATTCGTCTCATACCAATTTCCAAACTTGAATCCAGGCTGCACCTCGGATCATTGGTTTTTTCCCTTCCTTACGCTCTGTGAGTTTCCTACAAGAGTTCCTCACTCTGCCTGTGCTTCTATTCCCGTGCAGGTACCCGGGGCAGGGGCGTTTAGTGACTTAAAGACAAGGGGCCTGCAGGAGCAGACCCAGGTCTCCAACTGCAGTGTCTTCCTCCTTATTCTGTAGGCCCCCAAACCCCATGAAGACATCCTCTGTTTTAAGTGTCTATGGGAGCCCTGCTTTTGTCTGTGTGACATTGACCATGTAGTAACCTTTTTGCATTTCAGTTTTTCAAATATTAAAAAGAAATGCAGTTGATCTCTGGGATTTCTATCAGCTCTGAAGTTCTGTCATGCTAAAATTCAGGGCATGATCCTAGGCTCTGAAGATCTGCCCCTGAGGGATCTAGCAGTTGAGACTTGCCATGGGATGTGACAAGGTCATTCTTTATCCTTAGTACTGATCAGGCAGGCCAGGCCCTGTACCGCCTTGGTACACTTTTGCCTTGCTCTCAGCAAGAACCCAGGCAGATTTTTTCATTTAGCCAAAGAGGTAATATGGGCCTGAGATTGAGTTGTGATCACATTTAGCATCCTGATAACTGTATGTGGTAGCAATTGCTATCATTGCCATCCCATAGATGGGAAGACTGAGAATAAGAAATATTGGGAAACTTGCCTAAGATCATATGCTATAAAGTCATAAAGGTAACACCCAGGGCTCTTTGAAGATGGCATTTAAGGCACTGAATTCTGCAGTTGATATAACCTCTGGTCATTTTCCTGTGTGTTTATCAATATATATGTAACTTATGTGTTTTAATCAAATCATACTATGTAAACTTCTCCCCTTTTTAAGAGATGACTAACTCCCCTCAGAGATGACTAACACTTTAGAATTCAATTTGAGTGTTTCAAACGCGTGAATCTCTGGTAGTACAGGTTTGAAGTTTGTGTTATTATACGAAAAATGTCAGAATGACAAACCCCAGTTAAAAATAAATTCTAGTGTAGCTAAAGAAGGGGGAGAGTCTTTCGGGCTTGTTAGTAATGGTGTTGGGTCTGTGAAAGAGGCTCTTCGGGCAGGGTCCTGCTCTCATCCTCAGGGGCTGGGTGGCACCTGTGTTCTCTTGGTGAAGGTGAGCATGGCTCAAGCATCTGGTGCAGTTATGTAAAGGGGTATTAGGACTCCCTCGGCATTTAAAGTTATATCTCGTTGCTTTTAAAATTTAGTTTTAGAGATGCATTATTCATGTCTGTGTAGGTGTAGAAACAGTCCTGCGAGTCAGCACTTCTCGTATAATGAAAGGTCACTTCAAAAGAAAAAACAACACCAAAAAAGTGAAGCCGATACTCACTCAGGTGTTAGCTTGTTGCAGAGCCTGGGGCCCAGTGAGCTTCGGGGCGTTTTGGGGTGCAGTCTATTGGGCAGGGCAGAGAGGGGAGGGAAATTCATGAGTTTTGTTTGTTTAATCAAAGTAAATTTTAGAAAATTAAAATTTAAAAAGCCTGACTTTAGAGGTAACATTAGTCCCATAGGGTCTGATAAGCCTAACAGTGATATCAAGCCAGAAGAGGTTTCCAAGTGAGGTTAAAATTTTGGAAAGTAAAAAGTTAGATTCATCTTATTCCTCTATTATGTATCTTTTTATCAACGGTAATTATAGGATTAAAATGAAGTGCGTTAGTTCTCTTAGTGCATCTTTTTAATAGGCATCTGTATTACTTTGCTAGGGATGCCATAACAAAGTACCACAGACACAGTGGCTTAAACAACATAAATTTATTTCCTCGCAGTCTGGAGGCTGGAAGTCTGACGTCGAGGTGTTGGTGAGATTGGTTTCTTCTGAGGCATCTCTCTTTGGCTTGGATATGGACATCTTCTCCCTGTGTCTTCACGTTGTCTTTCGTCCCTGTCTGTCTCCTAATCTCTTCTTACAAGGACACCCGTCAGATTGGTGTCCATATGACCTCATTTTAACTTAGTTCATCTTTAAAGACCTTATCTCCAAATACAGTCACATTTCTGCAGCACTGGGGGTTAGGACTTCAACATATGAATTTTGGGGGCACACAACCTAGCCCGTAACAGCATCATACTAGATAAATTTGAATAAATTTTAGGGTTTTTTTCTGTCACCAACTGTGTGAAGGTTGAACTTTGTGTATACACAAACTATAGAGTTGTATATACAACTATAGAGTTGTATATACACACAACTATCAATACATGTATTGATAGTTTAATTCTTTAAAATCTTTTTTTATGAAACTGTCTAAGGGGCTAAAGGACATTGCTCTTTTATTTATAGTAGATTCTAAGTATTAACTCTCTGGGTACAATAAGACTGGTGACCTCTATGGACCAAAATTCATCTTCTGTAAAATAAGGTGGTTTACAGTATGAACTTTAAATTTTTGTTCAGATCTGAATTCCTAAAACATTATCATAATAAAACAACTATAAAAATACAGATGATAAATGGCAAGGAAAAGGAGTAATTTTGCTAGTCTTTGTGAATAAAAGATTTACTTACAAATGGACTCTTCACCCAGAATAAAACTAAATACTTTTAGAAAACAGTTATTAATATCTTTAGATAAACTGATACAACTGCAATGTTAGTCATAGAATTGCTGCATTCAGAGAGAAAAAAAAGAAACATTTCAGTTTTTACTCCGGTCCTGCAGTGATAACTGATACCATATTCTGCCATAGAGTATGAAGAACGTATCAATAACAGAGAAATCCAGACGTTTGTATTGAGTGTTCCAAGAGGGTATTTATTTCAGATTGCTTTTCTGAGGTGGTAATGAAACGCAACGTGCATTTCATTTATAGGAGAGTTTCAGTTGAATTATACCGATGCAATTGAGTTTCCCTCCTCTGTCATAATACCCTGAAACACTTATATGAAATGAAAAGAGAGTACATTTTAAAAGACATAAAAAGAAAATACTTGATGCTAGATTTAATTAATCCCCAGAACTCATCCTCACATTTCGTGTCAGAAAATGGAACTCTGAAAAGAATGTAGCACGTTCTAAAAGTTGTAGCTAAGATATTTGAGTAAAATGAACATGGCATTGGAAGAATTACAAATGGAACAAAAAAGACAAAGCTTTTCAGCTTTATATTACAGAGAACTATAATTATTTTCCTTAATTAATCATTTAGGCTCTGCTGCTCTCAAAGTGATTTATGTCCTCTAGTTGGGACATACATAAACCTTTTGGTCTGATGGTATTTTGTTGTATTGGTGAAGTAAAACAATTACGTGTTTCCTTGAAGAAAGGGTCTTGGTTTATGAGTATGTTAGGATACTGCCTTTGGTAGAGACTTGATCTACTTAAATGTGATAAGTGAGAGGATAGAAACAAATGAGACCAGCAAAAGCACCCCAAATTATTTTCACATTCTGTTATGACATTTTCAACAGAAACCCTTTTTCCTCTCTTTTCCTATTTTCCTTTTAGTATTGGTAGCACTAAAATATTAACCAATTAATATTTCAGCTGGTTATTTTGTGTTTGTTTCTTCATCGTCATCCAAGTAATTTGTCTACCACTAGAAGTTTATCCTAAGGAACTTTTTTTCTCAAGTTTACGGTCAAATCTTACAAAAGTTATTTTTGTTGATGAGTAATTGTGGTAGTAAGAGAATTGTTCTATGATTTTTACAAGTTCTGTTCTAGCAGTGTGTCTTTAGTCTGTCTATTCTTATACTATCAAGAAGGATGGTTCCAAAAATAAAATTCCTTAGTCATTGGATCAGAAATTAGAGAAAGGTGGTGAAAAGTTTCCCCCTAATTGGCTGAATTTGCTGAGTTGGAAAGAAGAGTCGGGTTTAGAGGATTCTCTGATTCTTTTTTCTTGGATTTCTGACAAGGACACATGGGGTAATGGGGGCACATCTGTGTTACAAGTGGGGGACTTAGCTTTCCACCAACTGTAGGTTGATGGATAGGAGAGTTAACGATACCGTGTCTCTTTCCAGAGCTAAATGCAGCACCACTGAGTATTCCAAGCCTTGGCAAGCCGTTGTCAACCTGGGAGGAATGTGAGTCAAAACACAGCGCAGGGCTTCCCTGGTGGCGCAGTGGTTGAGAGTCCGCCTACCGATGCAGGGGACACGGGTTCGTGCCCCGGTCCGGGAAGATCCCACATGCCGCGGAGCTGCTGGGCCGGTGAGCCATGGCCGCTGAGCCTGCATGTCTGGAGCCTGTGCTCCACAACGGGAGAGGCCACAACAGTGAGAGGCCCGTGTACCGCAAAAAAAAAAAAACAAAAAAACATAGCGCAGCCAAATACTACCTATTAAGAGAAAACAACTTTGCAAATGTTATTTCTCTGATATCCAGTTTTTAGGAAAATATATGAGTCTTTTTATAAGTCTTTCTATCAGCCTATGGAAGGCTGAAACCATTTATGGAAATGTTTCTTATGTGATGCCATTTATTGTCAGGCCAACACTTAGTTTTTATTTTCTTGATATGAAACAAAACACGGAATCCTCTCCTTGCTGATCCTGTTTCCTAGGGATGCAGAGCTCCTTCCACACAGTTTGCACGATAACTTTTCAGTAAGAACACATCTTGTAATTCATGCATCCAATCCTTTCTCAAACTAATTGGAGTTCCAGCATTTCTCTACCTCAATAGACAGTTATATTTATTTTCACTGCATTACTGCTTTATGCATTTTTGGCCACTGCTTTGTTTGGTTATTTTTACTTATAAACAATTCTAAATTCTTGATTTTTTTCTGTAGGTTTATAGGTGAAATAAATGTTAAATACTAAAAATTGTATGTATGCTAGGGATTTTGGGGTTTTTTGTAAAAATGTTGTTATATAGACACCTACTCAAATACCTCCACTTGATTCATGAAAGTGCTTAGTTACTAGAGGATGAGCAAATAAGTTAGGTTTTAAGCCTACTTTCAGTGTCTTTCAGGATGTATGTGAAAGGCCAGAAGTTTTTTCTTCTGTGAAATACTTTTTCAGCTACTCAAGTCCTATCACTTGCTCCCTGCTCTCTTCCACCAAAGAAAAGTCAATTTCTTTATCAGTTGCAAATAAGAGCAGGATATTACAACAGTTAACGACAGCAAACCCAAGGGAAGTTTTTTACCATTTAAGTAGCAAATACATAAACGGTTTTCCCTTTGTTTGATATATTGAAATTGAAACTTGAAGTAAAAAATATTTTCCTTTCTGAGCACATGAGATCTGAAACCATTTAGATGGCTTGGGAGTAATATTATCCTATTATGTCTCATTGGTTCAAGCCCAGTGATTCCTTATCATTGGAGATAGTGATTAATGGTCCTCTACAGTCGGAACAGCAAAATAATTCTCTATGCTATTGCAGGCTACAGTACTCAGAGTAGCTCATATTAGCGTTTTATGGTAGAATCTTTCGTCATTTTTAATACGGGAAACCTCCATTACGTGGAATTACTTCATAAAATGGAAGTGCTTTTGGCTGGGTGTGATGAAAGACAGGGCTTGAGTTCTTCGCTTTTCCCATTCCAGCTGTTCTTCATCTCAGCAATTTGACTTTGTAGAATTCTACTACAAAAATGCATATTCTGTCTTCCTCTGACTTCCATCCCTCTTTATTTCCTGTGGTATTTGTTTTCCTTGCCTTTCATCTTTTTTTTTTTTTTTTTTTTTTTTTTTTGTTGTTGTTGTTGCGGTACGCAGGCCCTCTCACTGTTGTGGCCTCTCCCGTTGCGGGACTCGCAGGCTCAGCGGCCATGGCTCACGGGCCCAGCCGCTCTGCAGCATGTGGGATCTTCCTGGACCGGGGCACAAACCCATATCCCCTGCATCGGCAGGCGGACTCTCAACCACTGTGCCACCAGGGAAGCCCATCATCATGATATTTTTATACTCTTTATGTACTCCAAATTTTATACTTTTAAGCATAAAATAGTATAAAAAGAGTATAAGTGGGAACTTAAGGTGTAAAACTCCTAAGACTTCTTTTTTTCCTGAAAGGTTGTCATCCCTAGTTACCAATTCAGCAAATATCAGGGAAGGAGGTTCCACTTTCATGAGACTTAAATCTTATATAGGTGGTATCTAATCACAGGTAGAAATTCTCCACTCACATTAAGCAGAGGCGAGCCAGAGAATCAACTCCATATGTGAGGAGAGCACAGCAATGATAAGACACGTGAGCATTGAGGTTATTCCCTGTTTGTTGGCTTTAGCAATGGGAACTGATTTTTCCTTTGATCCAAGTTCTGTTGAGTGGTTCTCATTCTGAACAATGGTGAACGATATGTGTAACACGTGATTCGGTGGGACGAATAATGTAGTCAGTTATCGTGCAAAATCATTTTTCTCATTGCAGAAGTAGCAAGTCTAGATGGGAAGCAGTAACTTACAGATGTTGAAAGCCTCATATTTAATACACGTTGTGGGAGATGTAAAGATAGATGTATATAGATAGCTGGGCATTCAGTTCTTTTTTAATTGAGATTTACAATATTATATTCATTTCAGGTGTACAACATAGTGATTCAGAATTTTTATAGATTATACTCCATTTGTAGTTATTATAAATTGTTGGCTATATTCCCTGTGCTGTACAGTATATCCTTTTAGCTTATTTATTTTGAACAGAGTATAAGGGAAGGTAACAAAATCATCATGTCGTGATCACGTTTACATTTCACACCGCCTGCTGCATCTGCAGTGTGATGAGGGTGTTAATGGGCACCAGGGGCACAGTTAGTTCAGGTGCAAGATGATAGTAGTTTGGTCTTGGCCCATGAGGGTTTTAGTGGAGCGGGTAGAGAAGCGTCCATATTTGGAAGATACTTAGAGGAGGAGAAAGAAGGAGCAGGCGGAAATTTAGTTCCGAAACCAGGAGAGCTTTTTGGTTTGAAATCTAAGAGAAAAGAGCTTCAAGGAGCAGAGAGTTAACCACAGCGTGAAATGCTGCTGAAGGGAGCATTAGGGTGAAAACTAGGAAGGAAATTTAAAATGCATGAATAAAGGGAAAGAAGAAAGTAAGAGACTGTGAGATCTTATGGAAAGGAGAGTTTGAGTTTCCACGACTTAAAAAATAAACCTGTGTCTCTGGTACCCGGAAGTTGTAACATTAAGTGTGTGTGGGGCGGGTTCCACATAAAAGTCTCAGAGTTGGATGACCGAGTCCTCAGCAGCTGTGGCAGTCACTGCCACAAAAGCAAATGGGTGGTAAGGAGAATCTGAAATATTGGTCAAGGCTATTGGCCTTTTTCTTTTCCCTTATAGCAGAAATGATGAAACTGCTGTGCTGGTCCAGCCGCTTTGTGATACCACCAAGTAAAGCCACTACTAGTTCGTCCTCTTTGCTTCTCCTTTAAATGCCAGGAACCTAATAATGCTAATTTCACTCTATCATGTATTCATTTATTACCATTTCAGAAGCACAGAAATGTATTCCACTTTCAATGCAAGCATGAAAATCTGCATTTCAATGTGTATTTGAAGATCTCAAGAAACTTTAAAGGTGAAGTTTTGTTTCAACCAATGGCATCAAAGGTTTTTGATGTTTGCTACTTGTAGCCTCTTTGTAATTTATTAGCCATGAAGGCAGCAAACATTTCTCTGATATATGTCTAGCTTTAGTGCTTAAAGTTTACATATCTTTGCCATTAGTGCCTGTGGCTGATTACCTCAGTGACTTAAAACCCAATTCCGACCCAAATAGTAGAAGAAAAGTCAATAAACAGAAACCACGGACAGAGAGCCATTTAGATTCTTTAGGAAGAATTTACAAATGCTTAAGAGCGATCTAACCAAGGAATAGGGCACTTCCGTCCTGGACCTCACAAGTAGACAAGGATGGGGCAGGGAATGACCAGCCATTTGCAGATGGAATAGGGGAAGATGGCATCAGACAGAATAGCAAATGTTGAATTAGGTGACATCTGAGATCTCTCCCAGCCCTATAATGCTTTAATTCCATTACCTTGTTGGAGATCTGGCAGGCTAGCTGTCTCAAATAATTTGTAAGCTGTGGCATATCATATTAGCCACCTCACAGATGGACGTCTTAAGGAGCCAAGAACTTAGTGAACGTCTATCAGAAAAGAATTAACAGCCTTTAAAGGTACTTCCTCAGAAACATATGTCAGACAGTAGGAGGTCGTGATTGACTGCTGCTGACGCGATTTGGGTTTATCCTTGGCTCCAAATTCAAAAACCCTTTTACAATTTATTTCACAGTCCTGACTTATTGTTCTCTACTCCAGGCAGGAGACAACTGTATTATTAGAGCTCTCTCTGAACTCAGCAGGTGTCAAAAGTCCATTTTAATCTCTGTTCAGAAGCCTTGATTCAATTTGGTTTTACTGCTCAATGTAAAGGGGCCTACTTGGATGTCTTCTTGGATAAGTTATTACCAGTCATAGTTTGGAAATGTCCCAGGGTAAGTACGCAATTTCTAGGAAGTTGCTAAAGGGAAGGCCATTAAGTATAGTTATATTTTAATAAGGCCCAGCCTGATAGCTGATGAAAGGATGGGTGGTAAATGTTTCTGGTTCACCACTATTTAATTAAGGAACAAGCAGTCCTGAAATGGTTTATGTGCCTTTCGGGCAGGGACATCCTCTTTTCTTGTAAATTCTTCCCTCTTTATTTGTGCAGATCCCACTAGAGATAAGATGCAAGGGGGTGAGAGAGCATAATGCAGCATGGACTTACCTCCAGATCTAGAGAGCCAGATGGACACAGGACGGAAGCGGACAGCCAAAGCAGGGGTTGCCTGGGGCTCCCGAAGAGAAAAGCCTCTAGTGAGCATCTCAGGGATGGTCTGATGCCACACTGTGCTCAAGCCTCAGGGCCACTGAGAGTCCCAGAAGGATTGGACTTTTTTGCATTTCACTCATTTATTTGTTATTGTATACAACTCAGACCAGACTCTATTTTAGGTGCTGGAGCTGCAAGGAGGATGAGGAGATAGTCTTTCATCCCAAGAATTCACACTAGAAATTAATATTTTAATCAAAACTCCATTCACAAAACAAGAACCAATTCAAATGAATTCTATTAAAGATTGGTTAGAAACATCCTTTATTATATCTAGGTTATGACTGAATAGAATCTCACATTTACATTTCTTGAAAGAAATTAAATCTACAACTGTTACTACTCTTCCTTCTCCTCCCCCTCCTCCCCTCCTTCTTCTTCTCCTCCCTCCTCCTCCTCCTCCTCCCCCGCTCTCCTCCCTCCTCTCTCCTCCCTCCTCCTCCCTCCTCCTCCCCCTCCTCTCTCCTCTCTACTCCCTCCTCCTCCCCCTCCTCCCTCCTCCCCCTCTTCCCTCCTCTCCTCCTCCCTCCTCCCCCTCCCTCTCCCTCCTCCTCTTCTTCTTCCCCTCTTCCTCCTCCTCCTCATTATTATTATTATTATATCAGGCCTCAAGAGACTTGTGATGCTTTTCTACCTTGCAAAGGAAAACTCTATATATGAGTAACAAAGGCCCAGTTAAATTACAGTTCGTCATAAAAACCGATGAGTCTACACAGTGGTTTAGGGGTGAGTCTTACACTGAATCATTTAAGAAATGTTAAAACAGGACTTTTTCAAGGTACAAAATGTAGAATAATTATACAGCTTTAAGGATGTCCTCTGTAATGTGAATTAGGATTTATATCCTTAATATCTTTAAGTAGAATATCTTGCAAACATTCACAGTCCCCGCTTGCATTCTCATTCAACGGACGATAGATGGCTACGTAACTCTGCACCTTGTCTCCCAACCCATGTCAGCAGACTCAAATCCTAAGGTTTGAGATCTACTAACTCCTATTTAGAGCTCTGACTATGGCTTCTGCTGTGATATTACTATTCAGGACTGAGTTTTTTAAAAAGGCCTGTGGAAATTGAAGACGCATCAAGATGCTAATAATAGTAACAAAATAACAATACATTATACTTGAAAACTTACTATTTACAGGAGTGTGCTAACTGCCTTACATGCATCTTCTCATTCAGTTCTCACTATATTCCTATCAGTCCAGTTTTCAGATCAGAAAATGGTTTAGAGAAGGTAACTTTAGAGCTCTGAATGTCAAATGTGTGTTAATTGATAGAGTTCAGATTGGAACTAAGATTTTGCTGATTCTGCGTTCTGCTTTATGCGCTGTGCTGTATTGTCTTAAGGTTAAGTGGTGTTACTGCCAGGTGATTTGTGTTTCCAATGAGAAGAAGGGATCACGTGATGTTAATTGTCTGGAAGTGGGAACAAAAGCACCCAACTCGTCCCTTCCATCCATGAGGGGTGTCTGTACATAGGAGACTGGGATGAGAGGAGTCTTTTATCAGTCTGTGAGAGACAACGTGTAGTAAAGAAATTGATTGAGAGAATGAAGAAGGTTGGAGGCATGAGGAAGGAATTTGACACTAATGGACTGAAAGTCTCTGAAGAGTCAAATAAAAAAATCTATCGGCAGGAACTAAAGGGTAGCAGAGAATGATGAGAATTCGATCTAAGTTGTGTTCAGGGAGTTGTCTTGATGGCTCTGCACCTACCCCCCGCCCCCTCCAGCATCTCAAGGTAACAGGTGTGCATAGGTGGAGAGAGAAGGTACAGTCTGGAGATTCTGAGGCCCCTGTTAGTGACTTCAGCGAGAGGTGCTTTTATTACGGTTCTTGAGAAAGTCATGATGAGGATATTTGGGAGTTAAGTTCAGAGCCATCAACTTCCACTCTACACAAGGAATGTATTCTTGATGTTTCAGAGGAAATTCATGAGAAGGCGGCAGGTTGGGGCCATTGTCCCGATTTTAAAGGACGTTCACTGATTGCTGAGTCCTTTTTAGGGACCTTGAGGGGTTCCATGGAAGTCAGGTTTAGAACCCCTGATACAGAGCTTAAATTAGTAAAGAGTAGCTTGGGGTAGAAGTTGGCACAAAGGCAAATCCATTTTTACCAGGTTGTTAGTCTCTTCTATGCTCTGCTAACTTTCTTGGCAAAATTTAATTTTAGAAAACTAATGGCACTGCTGTTGCCCAGAGTCCAAGGAAAAGCTTAGTCATCCTTCACCTCCGGTCAGCCATTAATGGGACACTAATATATTTTGCCATCAAGGGACACAATCGAATTACTTGGCTTTCATTTAATCTCTGTGCACTTTTCTCCCCCATGTTCTAGTTGTCTGTTTTCATGTTATCACTTGGCCTGTAAAATACCAAGTGGGAGAAGATCCAGGAGAATCATGACACCAGCCAGGCTAGACGGTTTGCCCCCGGAGGAAGCCCAGCAGCTTGTTAGAAGTATCTAGGGAGTTCCTGCATAGGCCCTAGTCTCCTTCCAATACCTGGCAGCAGCAGATGCTAGTGCTTATTAGGCAGAACCTTACCTGAAAGAACAAGCTTCAGAATAATAATTATACCGATAATACCTAATATCGAGCACTTACAATGTGCCAGACATTTTTCTAAGCACATCACCTGTGTTGACTCACTTAATTCTCATAACATCCCCGTGAGGTGAATACTGTTATTATCCCCACCTTTCCTATGGGGAAACTGAAGCGCAGTGTCCTGATTAACCAATAACTGGAAGAACTTTACGTCCAATCCAGTCCATCTGACCTAGAGTCTGAGCTCTTAACCACTTTGCTGAGCTGCCTCCTGTACCTACTCTTTATACCAGGGTCCAGAGTAATTCAAAGGGATTATCCATCAGGGACCCTCTGGGTGAATGTCCTCAACCTTCCTGATTGGCCTGATCTGGGCCACCATTTGACAGCAGGCCAAATACCAGGTACCCTAGTCAGAAGGCTGGTTTTAAGCAAGCTGCCACTGGTGGGAAAGTGGGATGTGTTGCAGGTTGTTGGGAGAAGATGGGAGATGAGAGCAGAAGAGTGACTGTGTAGGAAGTGGAAGGAACAGAGCGTCGGCTGGTTAGTGAGAGTCTCCACTCTTTTCCATTCTGGAGATGAAGTGAGATAATATATGAATTCATAGGGGACCTGGAAAGTTCTATAAGATTGGTGGGAGGCTGTGGTTCAGGGGCAGTAGTGTGTGGTGGGAATCAGTGGGTTCAGATGAGAACCTGGACGGCAGACGTGTGTGGACAGACAGCAGACAGTGTTGGATTTTGAGAAAGGTGGTTCACACTGGTGAGCCCACGGGCAGCCCCCTGGAGGAGGGGTGCGGGGACCGGTCTGCAGTCAGTCTCTGAATCCCATTTCCAACTCGGCAGCTGCTGCTGTAGCCAGCTCTGGACTCCAGCTCACTGGAGAGGACCAGAGCTCACTGCCACTAGATCCGCTGTTACCTCAAAAAATGTTTTGGTGGAGCTCTTTCAGCCTCTGCCCTCTCTCTTCTCCTGTTACTCAGTATGATGGGCCACCGTGTTCTATGTTTCCAGCCTCCCTTTTACCTTCTACGCTTGCAGGAGAGTGTTTGCTAATTATAATCTTTGCAGTTCACTGGAGTGAACTTGACATTAAAAAGATCAGGCACCTCTTGGGAGTTCCTTGGGGGTCTGGTGGTTAGGACTCCGCGCTTCCACTGCAGGGGACACAGGTTGGATCCCTGGTCGGGGAACTAAGCTTCCCACATGCCGTGTGGTGCAGCCGAAAAAAAAAAAAAAAAAAGATCAGGCCCCTCTTAATTTCAAAATCAGCATTTGGTGTGAACGGTGTGTGGTTACTCTGTTAATAACTCTTTCCTATCTACTTACATCTAACACCTAACACTGATATAATCCTTACTTTTACTCTTGCCCTGAGTTACCATTGATTTACTTATGGATGTACCTTTAAAATAATTGCGTTATTTTTCTATAAATGATGATACTCAGTGTAAAATAATCCCCAAATCCCCCCATGTACAGGTAACCATCTCAAACAGCTTACTGAACATTTTCTTCAGACACTTCTCTATAAACTCCTAAATTCCACAATTCCCATGAGGGAGATTATGCCATATGTAATTTTCGATGACTTTCTTTTCACTTAACAACATATTGTACTCAGACTTTCTTTTAAAGGTAGGCACTCATTTGTAATATTTGCCCCGCGTTCTCCTGTTTGTACCAACAGTTTACTTAGCCAGCCCCCTGTCGATTGTTCGTTGACCAAGAGTCTGAACATCACGCAGGGATCGTCCGACTCTGCTAATCCGGGCTCTATGGTTTTGCTGTCAATCTGTGGGATTCTTGGCATCGTATAATAGAAGGAGCATGAAAGGGATGAATGAAGAGTCCAAGACTCTGCTCCCAGCTCTGTCACTTAGTAGCTCTGTGACCTTAAAATCACTTTACCTTTCTGAATCTCAGGTTCCCTACCTGTAAATGGCGGTGTGGGTACGTGTGATATTAAAGGTCTGTTCTGCTCATTCACAAATGTGCTTTAAACCACATCTCCCATCCCAACTTATGCAGGTCAGTTTTATTCACCAGTGCCTGTTCAGTTGGAGTATGTATGGAAGGAGTTGTTACACTTTGCCCTAAAATGAGTTTTTAGACAAGAGAATGAAATTTAAATTATTTCTCCCTCTTCCAGAGCTGCAGTGAAATTGTGTGTGTGAGTGCATGTGTGTCTGAGGTTGGGGTAGAGGTATCCTGCCAATATTTTTAAAGTATCACTCTGTCCTTCCATCCATCCTTCTCCTCTTTCTTCTCTCTCCCGCCCCTTCCTCCTCTCTCGTCTTTCCTTCCTTTTTTCTTTTTCTCTTTCTCTCTTTTCCTTCCTTCCTTCTCTTCCTTTCTTTCTTTCTTTTCCTGAAGTGAATTAAGGACTAATGCTATTCTTTCTGCTTCAGTCAATGGGGACTTTTACCCCATAATATAAGACAGGAGAAGCAATAAAGACAAATGGGGATTGTGTTATATTAATATATTGAATAAATGTACTGTTCCATAGTGGTGATGATGAAGATCAAATTATTCCCCTCGACTAATGCCCATGATTAAACTATTTGGAAAATATTAGTTAAAAACGTCCAAGGAATCCAGGTAAAAGCCTTCTGAGGGTGAATGGGATGCTTCAGAAAGTTTGGTACGACCCCCTTTTAATTGTTCACTATCTATCCTGAACCAGTTTGAATTCCTTTAAAATGAATTGAATACTTCCTTCTCTTCCTAAAGAATGCACGTTGTATGTGTTTTAACACTTTTCGTCCATTTTGGGGTCCTCAGTGGCCCATCACAGGCAGCATTCATTGTAATTGGCTTTGACTGAGAAGCGCCCCAGGGAGTTCGAGGTGTGTGGGGCCATTTCATTCTCAGCCCCGTGCTCTCTGGATTCTTGGGTTTGATTTTTATGTTTTCCTGTCTCTTCTGAGAGCCAAGCTGTTATGGGCATATTTGCTAAAGCAGTTCTTTCCAGCTCTACACCACGTCTTAGCACTTCAGATTAGCTGCATCTCATTTATCGTGGAACTGAACACAGAATCTTATTGGAGTTTTTAATAAGTTAGTAAAAAAAAAAAAAAATGAGTGGGCTCCAGAAGCCTTTTCTGCTTATTCCCATGTTCTTACCTCCGTTCCAGAAACTTGAGGTTTGCAGAGACGTGTTCTCCAGATAATTGCTGTATTCTCATCAAGATCCCATGATTCTGGTTTGAATGTGAACTCTTTCTTCTTCATAAGAAGAGATGATATTGCCTTTAGTCCGTCCAGGTGCATATGACTCCCAGCTCCATTCTCTCCTTGATATCTGACCATGCGGTTCTTGTTTTACAGTCCCCAGTCTGTCCCAGACCGTCTGAGGATCCGGGTGAACAAAATCAGTTTACAAGACTATGAAGGATTCCACTATGACAAAGAGAAGCTCCGGGAAGCTTGTAAGTTGGAAGTGCCTAATGGATATCACGGGATCAGCCTGTTTTCAGCTTCTTGGTCCTCCTTGGTTTGATGGATAGATTCATCTTGTGTCTGAAAGTCATGATTAAAGAAATGAAGGGAAGTGTAGTAACATGGGAACCCCAGGTGACGCTCTGTGGGCTGAAGAAGGTGGAACTAGAAAAGGGAATCAGAATAAACTAGTTCTGCTCTTGATGCCACGTAAGGGTCTCTTGGTTTATGAACCATGTTAGTTCCCAGGCTGACCTAAAATGAGAAGAGCAGAATGATGGTGATACAACATGGTATAGTAACATCTAGAAAATTCTTGAGACAGCACACGTCTCTTCCTGGAGGCTGCATTACCAAATACTGTCCTCATTCTTCATGCCAGTGTGACAGTTATCTGGGAAGACACGTCCTTCACTTCTAGCTGTTACGTGATTGTATGACGTCAAAGCAAGGCCCACAGCGTAGTAAATGTCAGGGTAAAATGAGTCATTCATGAGGTGACAGTGCTTCTGAAACCTTAAGTTGAGTCAACACACAAATTCCTTTTCAATGTTCGTATTTTCCATATGCTTCTTTAAATATATATAACTGTTAGTTCACCTTGCTCAATATTCCATATTTATTGGGCATTTTTTATCTCCTAGTCACTATTTTAGATCTTTGTCTGTACCATGAAAATATATGAGGTAACTGGGGAACGTCGGCCAGAAGCAGTTAAGACTCTACAGGTGTGTTGGATATTAGGGTTCCCGGTTCCTTCTTCATTGTGGGGGCCAGTAGTCAAGTGCAGTAAAGGCAGAGAAGATGAGGGCCAGTGTCCAAGGGCACAGGCAGGGATGCCAACAGAGAGAAGGGAGCGTTGTAGAGAACCAGGGATTTATGAACGAAAACCCTAACTGGCCCCAAGTGTGGACCTGCCTGAAGGTGTAGAAGATGAAAATAGTTAAAACTGGCAGGAGTGGAGTAGGGGGCACATTTCTGAGCTCTGATTCCTGAACCTGTGATCTGTAGTGGGGTGTACTGGATGGAAGTCCCGAAATCCAGGGACAGTCTCAGGGTGGGGCAGGGACTTTCAGATCTGGAGGTGACAGTGAGCAAGGATCCGCTTCCCCCGTAACTCAGGCACTAAACCTACCAGGGCATCCTGTATGGAATTTCTCTCTCCATCCTTTCACTGCTTCAGCTTCCTCAACCCTCTTCATCCTTTTCCGTAAACGTCAGTATCCTTCAGCTTCTCCCCAGCCTTCTCGCTCCATCCTTCACTCCTGTTCCCTTTGGTAGGAATGCTTTGAGGTGGAGGAGGAACAATTCCCTGATCCTCTGCATTTCCCCCTTCTGCCAATGGCAGATTATATTTTCTAATGTAAATGAGATTATGCGGGCCAGACTAGCACAAAATCTAATTTAACCGTAAGGTGGTGGACCTATACGTTTGCAATGGGAGATTGCAAACAGTGTAAATTAAACTGACTTTTAGAGGCTACTAATGATAAAAGAATGGTGTTTTATGTTCTTTTTCTTACAAACTTCTAAACAAATAGCTTACAAGTTTGAAAAATTAAAAAAGAGACTGGATCTCAAGCCAGTAATATTTTGCAGCTTACTGTCAACTCTGAGGAGAGTCAGTTAGGAGTGGGGAAGCTTTTGAAATTTTTGGCTGAAATGAGATTTGAAGCTTATCTGTGGATTTCAATGACCTCTTCTTATCTTTTCTGGGGCATTATCTGTCCACTATTGCCAGAGGTAATTGTGATTTGAGTTTTTACAAGATGACATTTCCTGGCAAGTACTCTGCTTATCATCTCTTATGTGATAAAACATCTATGTGAGGAAACTTCTTATATCAAATTGGGGGAGGTGACTTGATGTAAGTCCAATAAATTCAGCCATGTCTTTTGGGACCCAGAAGAACAAAGAAACTCTCAAAGAGGGAATCAGAGCATTATCTCATTCTAAAGATTTGAGGAAAACAACATATGAATTAGAAGTAAAAGCAGGCAACTCAGTCATTCTACAGTTAATATATGGTGATGATGCTTCTCAACTGTGGTTGCTCAGGAAACTCTGTCCTTGGGGGTTTATGGACTTATTCACACTCACCCTTTCTTCCCCGGCTCCAAATTGCAAGTGACTACAGATTCATGGGAAGGCCGACAGCTCAAACTGAGTATAAAGGCAAAAACCAGTTCAAATCCCAATGTGCAGTGCATGCCAAAATAGGTTATTTCTGAAGCATTAATGAAATGAAATAGAACACATCTAGATAAAAGGGACTCTAGGAATGTGCTCTGACCTGCATCCTGGAAGAACAAAGCGGGTGAATCCTCTTCGGTCATTCATTTATTGTCAACATCCAAGTCCGAACTAGAGCAGGTCCTGCATTCCTGGGTTCAAAAAATTAGTTCCCTTTCTTGATGGTACACCAAGTGACTCATCCAGGCAGCACGTGGCTGTTCTCCTTCACCATTTAATAGAATCTTGCTCATGTGTCTGGATCATTATTCACATTAGATTACAAGCTCAGATGTTTGTTGTCCTACAAAGCCCTGCTTCTGTCTGTAAGGCAGGACTCCGTGGTAATTACGGGAGGGCAGCCCTTTTCATCGCCATATTTATTTTGGCAGAGAGAAAGATGGCTATAGTATTTTAAATACTTCCTGTCTCCCTTCCCTTTAGCCCCAACTCACCTGGCGGCATTTCCTCTAAAATGATAACACAGAGAGGGTTAGTCTTTCTCTCCTTCTGCTCTTATTGGTAAATTTCAGACTTGCTTAAAACAGTTATAGTTTTTTCACTGGATTTATGAATTATTAATCCTCAAGATAATGGTTATGTGGTCCAAGAGAGGAAAGTCTATTCAACTTGAAATAGAACATAAGGAGAAAGTAGCCATGTTAAAAAAAAATTCTTCAAGTAAATCTATAATAATTATAGCAGAAACTCACTCTCATAATCAGAATGAAGTATATAAATAAGTTCTTAATAAAGCATATAATCATATAGTCTAGGCAAAGGGTAATCAGTTTTTTTAAATTTCTTATATTTCTAAGTACAAAAAAGTTTCACTGACACATGACATACATGTTTATATTTGGAATGACTTGATACTGGCCAAGATGTAACTCTATCTCCGGTAAACTGGCTAAACTTTACTCTGGTATCAGCTTACTCTGCACTTCTGAGTGGCCGTGATAATTCATATGAGTCTAGGGCCTAAAGCAGAAAAGTAAAAACCAGTTTGGAACTAATTGAAAACAGATGTAGCCTATAAAGGTGGGGGGCATTGCTAACATCTGTTGTATATCAAGTACAGTGTTCAACAACCCTTTTACATACAGTATCTCAGCACCATGGATATTAATCTGGCCATTTACAATTTAGTGTATCTATATAGTGGATATTATCTCAGTATATTATTATCTGGTTAAGACTAATGATTGTGGCTAATTAGATATTTAGGCAGTTGTCCTAATGGAATTTCCTTGTCTTCTGTTTAATGACTCAGTAGAAGCGTCAGAAACATTTGTGTTTGAATCTCACTTGCAACCTTGACAAAGTAATTTTACTGATGACCAAATCTCTCATCTCTCAAACGAGAATATAATTGCAGCCTCGTAGCGTGCTGAGGGTTACATGTAATGTTGTATATGAAAGCCCCGCTGCACAGTCTGGCAACATTAGCAAGCCTTCCCAAAATGGTAGCTGTGATTGTTGGAGCTGCTATTCCAAAAGACACTGCTATGACATTGCCCTTCAATCTGCAAGTCCACAAGCCGGGCTCAGAGCAGCTGCCCTTTTTTTATATATATCCTCTCACCAAACTGCACACACCATCGCCACCCTCCAACTCTCTTTCTCACTTTCAGAAATAGAATTGAAAACACTAGTATATATTAAAGATTACGGAAAGAAAATATGAGTAATCATTTGATTTACTTTTATTGTGTCAGCTAGTACAAGAGACTGCTACGATGGCAAGGCATTTACACCTGTGAAACCCATATTTAGTGATCTGGTCAGATATCTGCAAAGTCCCTCTCTTAAGTTCTTATACATTTCTTAAGTGCATCATCTGCTGTCCATCATGGAATATTTAAAAATAAACTTTATTTTGGAATAACTTTAGATTTGCAAAAAAGTTGCAAGGATACTACTAGGAGTTCCTACGTACCCCTTACCCAGTTTTTCTCATTGTTAAACATTTTATACCATAGTACATTTGCCACAGAAACTGATAATGCTTCATTACTGTTAACTAATCCCGGTCTCCTCTGGTCTCTGACAGTTTGTCAGTCTTTCCTCCACCCCCCACCCCCATGACCTTGATTGTCTTGAGGAATACAGGCCAGTGACCTGTACAATAGCCCCTATTATGGCTTCATCTGTTGTTTTACTCATAATTAGACTGGAGTTGTAGGTTCTTAGAAAGAATACTGCAGAGGCGAAGTACCCTTCCCATCCCGTCATATCAGGGGTTACCTGAGTCCCACATGACATGCTTGTGATGGTAACCTGCTCTCTTCGTTAAAGTTGTATTTGCCCGGCTTCTCCACTGTAAAGTTCCTGTCTTTTTACTTTCCCTGTGCTGTTCTTTGTAAGTGAGTCACCGTGTTTCACTCATCTTCAGAATGGGGGGATGTGGCTCACTGGATTTTTTTTTTTATTGTTTTCAGTTTTTATGGATGACTCAGTTGCCTTTGATAAACATGCCAAGATGGTGGAGCCATTCACTCATGCATGAATCCATGCTTCCAAAAACTGTACATTTGTATCAGTTATATGTTGGATATCACCCTAGATGCTAGGCATTGAAAGATGAAACCAGGACATGTAACATTACAGTGTCATTTATTCAATACACATTTATTGAGTGCTTACTCTGAGCAAACAGTGGTGGAAAAAGAAAAGCATAAATAATCCCTGAAAAAGCTCATCAAATGAGCTTTTCCTCATTTGATGAGGATTATGATAGAACTAAGGAAACACTGTGTATCTATTTTCTTAGTAAACATTTAAATAACGAAAGGAAGGGATGGAATATATAAGCAAGCATGACAAAAGCCAATCTAACCGCTAATTAGTTGAATGACCTTGGGCAATGCATTTACTGTCTTCAGGCTTCAGTTGCCTTATCTGCTAAATGCAGTGGTTAAACTCTATATTTCCTCAGGGTGTACTATATAGTAATAAACGTTTAGCCGTGTAGAAATGACATAGGACTTAAAAATTTTCCTCCTGACATGTTTACTTAGGAAAGTTTTTAAAGCTCCAACATCATTTATCGTAATGACTGCAAGCATCAGAACGTGTTAAGTGCGTTTTGCTTCATGAGTTTGCTAAAAACACTGATTTTTTTTCCCTCTATCGATTGCTTCATCTAAAATTGAACCTTTCCCCATCCTAACAAGT
This sequence comes from Aethalodelphis obliquidens, assembly GCF_003676395.1. Classification (NCBI taxonomy): domain Eukaryota; kingdom Metazoa; phylum Chordata; class Mammalia; order Artiodactyla; family Delphinidae; genus Aethalodelphis; species Aethalodelphis obliquidens. The sequence continues at coordinate 15,726,916 of NW_020837949.1, forward strand.
TGACAACAGGGCCGTTCAGTAGAGATTAGGCCTCCATTTGGTGGAGGTAGGCGTTCCATTTGAAATCTGTCTGAGGAGTTAAGTGATGTCAGTCTGTCCTCTGAAGGGCACTGTCCATTGCTTTGCGAGTGTTTATGTTTATTTCTATTTTCCTGAGTTGACATTTACTCAGAGTTTTGTGTTTAGTTTCCTTTACTGTTCTCCCCTCTCTTTTGTCTGTATCTTGTATTTATCCTTAATGAAAATGTAATGCTGATAAATAAAAATAGCTGTAGTTAATGCATATTGTACTATTACTGTGAGCTAGCAAATGTCTTAATATTTCTACACATATCATATAATTTAATTCTCCCAACATCTCTGTGTACTAGGTAGCATGGTTATCCCCATTTTATATATAAAGCAACTGAGGCCCAAGAAACTTAAGGAAAATTCTAAGGACCTGACATTCTCAATACTTATTTAATCACTATGCTCCCTATTTCTTCCAAGTAGTAGTTATTTTCTTTTATAAAATATTTTTAATAGCATACTTGTTTTTAAATCTTTCACAATACTATTTCAAATGCTTTTTTGTATTTAAACTGACTTTACCTTAATTTACCAGACTCTGGTTTGTTGGACAATTTTCTGTTTTTGGATCTTTCTCTACCCCCCAAATAAATCTTCTGTTCATAAATCCATGTATTTGTTGACTGCTTACCATATTTCTAGTACTACTTCAGTTGACGGGGATACTGAAGAGTGCCTGCCCTCATACAGCTTATACTCCATTTGGAGAAATAGACAAGTGAATAAGTGATATAGCAGTAAGTGCTGTAACGGGAAATAACGCAAGAGTGACAAAGGATCCTATTTTTGATAAGGTGATCAGGGAGAGACTTTCTAAAAAGGTAACATTTAAGCAGAGACCTAAAAGTAAAGGTTGAGTATGCACCTGGATTTCTGAGGGAAGAGTGTCCCTAGGCAGAGAGAGTGGCTAGTGCTAAGGCCCTGTGGTGCAAACATCCTTGGACTATTTAAGGCACAATAGGGAAGTTCATGTGGCTGGAACCTGGTTAGTTGGGTGGAGAAGGGTATGAAGTCATTTTGAAGTTGTAGGAAAGAGCTGGCACGTGGAGGGGGCTTGTAGACCATAGAGAGGCTTTAAGTTTTATTCAGAATGTTATGAGAAGTTCCAGGAATTATTTGAGAAGGAGTATAACATGTCTGCATTTATTCTGAATAATTCTGGCTGCTGAGTGGAGAATTGACTGCTGGGTTGTGAAAGTAAAAATCAGCGCACCAGATACAAGGCTAACATGATATTCCAAGTGAGATGTGTGCTGGAAGTTGAGGGAGTTAAAGTAGCAGAGTTGGGGAGAAACAGTTGGACTTTGGATCTATTTTGGAGGTAATGCTGGTAGGATCAGATGATGGATTAGCTGCACTGCGTAGGAGGAAAGGGTGATTCAAGGATGCCTCTGAGGTTTTGGGCTCAGCAACCTGGTGCATAGAGTTGGGGCAGATGTAGAGGACCCAGCGGTGACCAAGAAGCACTGAGTGAGCTAGGAAAAAACAAAAAACAGGAGAGCTTGCTGGTTAGAAGCCAAGAGAAGAAGAATATTTTATAAAAGAATAGTGACAACTAGGTCAAATGCTCTGTGAAGGTGGAGGGAGATGCACGCTAAGAACTGGTCATTGGATTTGGATAGAGGGTGGTTATTAGTAACCTCACAAGAGGTTGTAGAGGGAAGAAGGTGAATAGAGTAGGTTCATGTGCAAATGAGACCAAAGGAAGCGATTCCACATAGACTGCCCTTCTGAGATGTTTAACTGGAAAGAAGAGAAATGGAATGGGGGCTGGATGTGGAATCAAAGGAGGTTTGTTGTTGGGTTTTTTTTAATTTGTTAGCTAGTTCAGCTGTGTAGGCTGGTGTGCGCGCCGATGGGACAGTCCACTAGAAAGGGAGAACTTGATTCAGGAGAGAGAGGGCCAGCTGCAGGAGCAATGCCTGTGGATAGGTGGAGATGGGGCCCAGTGCACAGTGGAGGGGTGGGGACAGTCCCCGAGAGTACGGGGAGGGAAGGCAGAGGAGTGGGTACAGAGGCAGGTAGGTTGGGGGATTTGGTACCAGGGAGAAGCAGAAGTTCTATTCTGATTACTTTTATTAGTGACACAAGGAGCAAGCGTTACTAGCTAACAGTAGGGAAGGGAAGTGTATCCGTGTTCAGGGAAAAAGAAAAGGGAAAGTTTGAAATAGCCATTTGAAGAGTGAGACAGTGAGTGGCCTGGGAGGAATTGCTGAGCAGCACGTTAGATCTGGAACCTTGAGCTCCTTGATTTTTTCGTAGGCGTGGAGACCCTGACCTGTCAGTTCCTGGGGGTCTTCTTGGCTTATACACGAGTGCATTCCTTGTCTTGCTAACTTCCAAGACTCAGATACCAGGGGAATATTAGGCTGAAGGACAATGATCTTATTTTTAATATAATCCCCTTCATTATCTAATTCTGGTTATGAGCCAAAGCCTTGCTTTGTGTACAAGAAAATAAGAAGTGATTCCAGAGCTGTGCTTTATTAGATGCTAATGATGTTAGTTAGGTCTCAGACAAGGAAATAGCCTGAAGTGTTCATACTGTCATTGTATTCTTCTTTCCTTGTCAAAACTTAGCCTTGGGTAATGAGAACCATCAATTGCAGGTATATTCTTAAGTCTTGACCAAAGGAACATTTTTCCTTTTTGTTGGTTTATCCTGTGTACAACACACACACACACACACACACACACACACACACACACACACACACACACAAAATAATGACTAATTCTCACTGCTTATGTACCAACCTAGTCCGGTTTGTTGTTACCTTCCCAGTTTGCCAGCTCTGGGGTATGAACTCAAATGGTTGTTACGTTTCTTTTTGAAGACTTTCTTCTAAGAACTTTGCATAGATTTGATACTTTTTCTTTCTTTATGTTAATGCGTGTTTGGTGTGGCATTAGCCACTGCAGAGTCATGACACCACGTTTAATAATAAATAATAACACTTAGTGTCCGCCTAGTGCCTCATAGCTTACAGACGGCTGTCGCATACGCTGGCCGCAGGCATCAGCAGAGGGACACTTACAAAGGTGGCTTCACACAGGCTCACGTAGCTGCAACAGGATTTTAGTAAGAATTTACATCTCCTCTCTCCTAATCCAGTACACTTTCTAACCGCAACCCTCCTGCTTTGTAAAGACATAGCTGTGCACTTACAGAAATGTGGGGTTTTTTAGCATCTTTATTGGATTATACTCGCTTTACAATGGTGTATTAGTTTCTGCTGTATAACAAAGTGAATCAGCTATACGTATACATATATCCCCATATCCCCTCCATCTTGTGTCTCCCCCCCACCCTCCCTATCCCACCCCTCCAGGTGGTCACAAAGCACCGAGCTGATCTCCCTGTGCTATGCGGCTGCTTCCCACTAGCTAGCTATTTTACATTTGGTAGTGTATATATGTCCATGCTACAGAAATGTGTTTTAAAAAAGAATTTGGGGTCGTAATTCTTGTTCTTGTTTGTGTTCCCTGGGAAACCCACTCTGAGACTTTTGAGCTTTATGTGTTAGGAGGTTTACTGGAGATTCTCCAGGAGGGAACGGTACGTGTTAGGAGGTTTACTGGAGATTCTCCAGGAGGGAACGGTGGATGTGGAGAGCGAGGAGTAGCAGTGGGCAGAGGGACAGACTGAGCTGTGAGGCGACTGCAGCAGAGCACTCCCACAGGGACGTCTGGATCTGGGATCGCCATTTAGAATTGTCCCAACTGAGGCAAGGGTTATTGGAGATCGTTCAGGCTGCTCCCTGGGAGGAAGCGAACCGTGAGTGCATTGCGTCCTTCTGAGAGAGGGGCTCAGCTGTGAGCTGTCAGCAGAGCCAGCACGTTCAGCGGCTGAGGGAACGAGGGCCTCCATCCCATCATGGATCTGCGGGGGGCACATCTGTGCTGAAAGCACCATCTTGTCTGCGTAACTCGGCACCTGATTCTTGAACTAAAAGGCCAGGATGTAACCACCCACACACCCAAATCTTTGAGTCCATTCATTCCCTTCTTCATGTAACAACTATTTATTGAACACTTATTATGTACCAAGCACTGTTCTAGGTACCAGGAATTAGGCTCACGTATCACTAACCTCCGAGTTTCTCTCTTTGCGTCGTTTGGCCTGACCTCCCTGCTATTCCAAATTCAGGGAATTGGAATAGAAGCTAATTACTTTCTTTAGGTGCCTCAGAATGAGCTAAGGAAAATGGAAACCTAAAATGTTAATGCTGACCTTTTCTTAAAGGTTCTGTCTGCCCTGAACTACTATCAAGCCAAATATTCTCCTTTTGGAATTTGAGTAATTAAAATTGGAAATCTAAATGCAAGGTAATATAAATTTCAGGCTATTTCTAGCCGAACACTGTAGTCAGAGATAACGCCAGATTGTGATCCTCAGCAAGATGGATACTTATTCTATATGTTGATCCAACTTATTGGTAAAGATACTGAACTGAACAGAGCAAAGGACAGAAATATGTGCTGGTCTGAAAATAACCTCTTTGCAGAAGGATTTAGAACCACAATTTTATTTGCTAGTTATGTGAATAAAAGCGTCAGGCCTTTCATAGTTCATACTGGTGGAAAGCACTCTTTCTTAATCCTTACTGGGCTTCCCGAATCACTGATCCACTGCCCCTCTTCTGGAGTCACTGATAAGCAGAATTAAAGCATTCCCTTGGTTATCAGGTGCTAGAATTGTGTTTTCTTTAGACTGCCCTCGTTCACATCTCTACACGGCAGTTGTCTGTATATAATTTGTTTACTCTTTTTGCTTTCACAAAGAGACTTGGGCCCCTATAACAGATTTTAGGACATCTTCTGTTATGATTCTTCACATGTATCCAATCAGCTCAAATTCAGAGCTGCATGACTGAATGTTTCTCCAATATCTGTCGGTGACCTTGCCCATTACCTCCATGTGCAGTTGACAGTAAGATGTTAAAATTGTGAAAGAGAATTGAACCAGTGTCTCTAAACATCTTTTTTTTTTTTTTGCGGTATGTGGGCCTCTCACTGTCGTGGCCTCTCCCGTCGCGGAGCACAGGCTCCGGACGCGCAGGCTCAGCGGCCATGGCTCACGGGCCCAGCCGCTCCGCGGCACGTGGGATCTTCCCGGACCGGGGCACGAACCCGCGTCCCCTGCATTGGCAGGCGGACTCTCAACCACTGCGCCACCAGGGAAGCCCTCTAAACAACATTTTGAGTACAGTATTTAACTAAATTTTGGGTCCGGTTATGAATCTTTTTGCTTTTGGACACAGTATTTCACCTTGACTTTCACATGTATTTGGCTGGCCAACCCATGTAGCCAAGATTTCCATGTCACTGTTAAGTGCTTGTTATCTCCCTTCCAAATACTAGAGCACTGGCAGTAAATTGTCAGTGGTGGCTCTTCCCTGTATCTCGGAATTTTGCGAGTATTACCTTCCTAATGAATGTACCTGGACAAACATTATATTGTTTTCTAATGCCCATTGTCAGGTGCCTTCTAGAACCTTACAGTTAATTGCTTCTATCACATTTAACACTGGGAGTGCACTCCAAGGAATTTTATAAATCATTTTGTTGTTCTAGAATTCCATTGTATGTGACATTAGGAATCCTCATTGTAATGGAGTTCCCTTCATCAAAAATAGAACTTTACATCATTGTTAGTAAACCTTCAGATTAACTTGGAAGATGATGACATTTTCTAGAACTGGTTGACCTGGACCTTTGGTTTCTGTTATTTACTAGAAGATAGTATTGGACCTTTTGCTTTTACTTTCTTCTTTTATTACTGGTAGTGCATGAACCAAATGTATCCAAAGTAGGAAAAAAGAAAACTCATGCAATGTTAAGCATATTAGCTGTGATCGGGTTGCACTCTCCCTCTGACTCCTTTCATCTTTGTTCAGAACACAGCTTCAATGTGTTTTTTCTGGATTTCTCTTTCTCATTTATGCTTTTCCATTCATTGTGTGCTAGATGCTGATGATTGGAAAGATAAGAAGAAAAGGATCGATTACTCTTAGTTCCTGAGATGATGTGGTCTGGGCCCTGGGGGGATGTCTAGGGAGTTACAGTCTCCCCTTCCCCCCCCCCCCCGCTTCCTCCACCTGCTCTTCATTCTCCAGGCTTGAGAATATTCTCTCCCCAATTCTGCCTGTAACAATATTCTAACTCTGAAATCCCTTTCAGATATTTTAGGTGTTATCAATTGCCTTTGAGGCATTTGTAAGTGCTTCTTATCAACCATCTTTCCAAGGGCCACTTTTATATCATTTCCATCACCTATCCCTTCCCACCGCCCCCCTCCCGCCTTTTTGGTTTTCCTTCCCTCTCTCCAGCTCAGCAGGCCACTGTCTACTGTGGTGTCAGGCAAGTGTGTGAGAAGGTTGTAACTGCCGTGGCCACTCTGAACATCTGTGAATCACCCTGGTTTCTCTTCCCTCTCACCATCCAATTCATTATGGAGCTGATTCGTAACATCTCCCACATGTTTATCCCTTATCTTTACTGTCTTCCTCTATTCCAGACTCCAGCATTGCTCATCTCATTTACTTCTATAGCTTCCCAACTCACCTTCCTGCCACTCACCTTGTCTTCCACTAATTTGCCTTCCACATCTCTGCCAATGATTTTTCTAACATGTTGTCAAAGAAAAGTCACATGGACAAGTTAAACAGGCAAGCAAGACTTTATTCAAGACTATTGCAGTCGGGGTCAAGACGGTGGCAATGGGGAAGAGAAAGTGAACTCTGCTGTGACAAAAGGCGGGAGACTTTTCAATCACTGGGGTGAGCAAATGGAAAAGTGCTAGAGGACTTGAGCCATTTGATTAGTCTATCTGTGTTTGCAAATTGTCACTTATTAGCTACCTATAGAGACTAGGAACTGGAGCAGTGTCTTCCGTGAACGATTACATGTCAAAGGGATGGGTTCTGGGTCTTTGGGAAAGATGTCCAGGGTTGTAGAACTGGCAGAAGGCTGGGAGAAGATTTACCTCTCAAAGGGGCAGAGAAAGAATTTATAATTCAGAGTCTTCTAAAGTAAGTACTCTATGAAAAGGGAGGTCAGGGGCCTATAGTCAGGGAGAAACCTGTCTAAAGTTTAGTCAAGTTAGGGGCAACATTAAGCCCCCCTAGGTCAATGTAAATCTTGAAACCATTTTCTGCTGCAATCCTTTTAGCATCTGCCAATCTTTCTGAGAATAAAGCCCCAACTCCTTAGCATAAAAAAAAAACCCCACAAGCCTCTGGCCTTGGCCTCACCCCCTTTTACTCTTCACCTACCTCTTTCTCAATCCTGAACATTTGCTTCTTTTCATGCTCTTGGTTTCTTAGAGTCTAAAGATGATCTAAGGCTTAGAGAATTCCCTTTGTCTAGAAAAACTCTTGTGTCTCTTGTCAAATGTCATTGTTTTCTTCACTTGGGAAATAATTCCTTATGAAAGCGGATCCTGCCCTGGGGAATGTGCAGCTCTCCTGAGTCCAAAACACACTGGGTTCATGACCACCAGCCTTCCTCGTACAATGTGTATAATCAGCAGGATGTTTTTATGTCACTCCCCTTTTCACGCTCCCCTGTGACACCTTGAGGGCAGGTACTGTGTCTTCCTTAGTATTATATGCCCAACTCCTGGCACTGGAGTCGTCCCTGGCTCGAGAAAATCCTTAAAATTTGTTTGCTGTGTAATTAAGTGAATGACTTGCTGACCTGAAAAAGTATTTTGGCACAATCCCTTGTATATACAATGCACATTGGCCAACTTAAATGAAAATACACAAGTTGTTATTCAAGATCATTATTAAGTATGTAAGAGGATTAAAAAGAAACATGACTTGTATGTCCCTTGGGTTGCCATCAGAATAAATAGCAGAATTTGACGTGTAGTTTGAAACCCATATTTGTAGAGAGCCTGCTAGTTTCTGGAAAGCACATCTTCAAAATATTATCCTCAAGTCAAATGCAATGAAAACTACATAGTTACTTTTATCTTATGGGTGACATTTTAAATTAACCATGGAGAGGACTCGGTTCAGCTCAAGTTATGAAGTTCAAACTCTAGGATCATTTTTAATCACAGGCACCGGGGTGGTGAAACCTTTGACAGATCCAGGCATGGCCTGGTGAGCTAGAAAGTTCTTAGGGTGTTATGTTTCCTTTCGAATGCTAATATGCCCATTAATTTTTCCTCTTGGTTCCAGGTGAACAGTGGGCAGGTAATAATGACAGGTTGTCACACGATCAACCTGTGGTACACAGGGGGAGAAAGGGATTGAAATATTGCCAACTCATTCTGTTTAATTATCGTCAGCCATCAAGTTAGAATTTTAGTGCCCTGATAACCCTGACACATTTGGAACTAACGAGGTAAACTGGAGAGACTCCACTTGTCCCCTGCCATCTTCCCTTAGGGCTTTCCTTCCTTCCTCTGGTCCACGACCTCTGCTCCTTGCTGTTTCCCTCCAGCCCCTTATTCCATCATCCTGTTGACTTTCTGAATAGTGGTTACACTATGGCTAAGAAAGCAAGTTTATTTTTCTGTATGTCAGTATTCTCTGGTATCAGCAAAATATCTGTCTAAGGGAAACTCGGAACAGTTTCTTTTTTCCCCCTTTTCTCCTGCTTTTTTTTTTTTTTTTTTTTTTTTTTTTTTTTTTACTAATAGACATTATTTTTTAGAGAAGTTTTAGATTTACAGAAAAATTAAGTGAAAGTACAGAGTTCCATATATCCCCCTGTTATCCCCCCAGCCTCCAGCACAGTTTCTCCTATTGTTGACATCTTGCATTGGTGTGATACATTGTTACAACTGACGCACCAACATTAATATATTCTTATTAAGTAAAATCCATACTTTACGTTAGGATTCATTCTTGTGTTCTACAGTTTTATGGGTTTTCACATAGGTATTACATGTATCCACCATGACAGTATCATACAGAATAGCTTCACTTCCCTAAGTACCCCCTGTGCTTCACCCATTCATCAGTCCCTCCCCCCAAACCCCTGGCAACCACTGATCTGTTTACTATCTCCATAGTTTTGCCTTTTCCAGAATTCCATATAGTTGGAACCATGCAACATGTGGCCTTTTGAAACTGGCTTATTTCTTCACAATATACATTTAAGTTTCCTCCATTTCTTGGATTGAAAACTCATTTCTCTTTGTTGCTGAATAATATTTTACAGTGCGATAACCAGTTTGTTTATCCTTTCACCTATTAAAGGACATCTTGGTTGCTTTGAAGTTTCGGCAATTATAAATAAAGATGCTATGAACATTCATGGGCAAATTTTTGTGGGGACATAATTTTCAACTCATTTCAGTAAATACCAAGTAGTGCAGTTGCTGGATCACATGGTAAGGGTTTGTATAGTTTTGTAAGAAACTGCTAAGCACTCTTCCAAAGGGGCTCTACCATTTTGCATTCCCACCAGCAAGGAATGAGAGTTCCTGTTGCTCCATGTTCTCACCAGCGTTTGGCATTGTCTGTTTTTTTCAATTTTAGCTATCCTAGTAGATATGTAATTGTATCACATTGTTGTTTTAATTTGTAATTCCCTAATGACATGTGACATTGAGCACATTTTTCATACAGTTATTTGCCATCTATACATCTTCTTAGGTAAGATGTCAGTTCAGATCTTCTGCCCACTTTTTTAATTGACTCTCTTATTGTTGAGTTTTAAGAGTTCTTTGCATATTTCGAATACCGGTCTTTTATCAGGTATGTGTTTTGCCAAGATTGTTTTCCCAGTCTGTTTTTTCTTTTCATTTTCTTAACAGCGTCTTTCACAGAGCAGAAGTTTTCATTTTAATTGAGTCCAACTCATCAACTTTTTATTTCACGGATCATGCTTTTGATGTTGTACCTGAAATGTTATTGCCAAACCCAAGCTTACCTGGCTTTTCTCCTGTGTTATTTTCTAGGGAACAGTTTCTTTTTCAGACTATTTGTTTCTTAAGACCGCATATAAATTGATAGAAAGATAGCGAATATTCGACAAACTGTCTTGATTATGTCAGTAAACCTAAAATTAATGCTTAAGGGAATGTCAGGCTTTTAAAAATGTATCTCTGAAGAGTGTTAACATAAAATACATTCATTCTAAGATTATCTGTATTTTTGATGGTTTCCCCAACTGTTCAAAATGCATTTCTACTTTATGAATGTTTAACCCTGTTGTTACATTTATTGTTCTTTTCAGAAAGTGACAACCTTTTTATTTAGCCTTAACAGAAACTGCAATTCTAAAATTTTTATGTATATATTTAGAGCTTAATATCCAACCTTTGTAAATCCTTGCAGTTTCTGAGGAGTTTTTCCCTAGGGTTTCACACCTTCTTTTAATGATCCTATTGAAGATGGTTTTTTTTGTGATTTGAATAGGTAAATAGCCGCATTTAGCCGCAATTCTGTTTGAACAGGAATTGCACTATAATCGCTCACGTGTCAGATAATTAAATCCTTTCTTTTTCAAGGCTGAGCTTTCAGCCCTTTCTTTCCACAGTGATACCTTGTTGAATGCATCACAGTATCTTGCAGGGAATGAATTAGCTGCTGTGAGTTTTCTCCCTTTTCATAAATCCCATTAACAGTTTCATGTGGATTTCATAGCAAAGGTGGCTCTTTCTTGCTTTGGCTCTGAGGGTCTTTGCTTGGGTCATAAAGCAGCCAGCTGTGATGCCTTGCAGGTTTGGTTGGTTCTTTTATTTACATGCTTTGGTTTAGGTTCTGGCCTTTAGAAGCTTTGGTAGAACACATTATCTGCTATAAAAGTCACCACGTTTGATCTGCTGAAAGTGGCTTGAGGCTTTATGAATGGCCCGTACGTGTTGATATAGAATTAGGGGAAATCCATGAATTTGATAAGGCTTATAGGAGTGAATATAGGGTGGATGTGCAGATATTGTGTTCTACAGGCACTGACTTCTTTAATCTTCACGATAACCCGGACAGGTAGGTACCGTGATTACCTATCTCTGCATGGAGACCTCACATACTATATTGCAGAAGAATCAAGGGCAATGTAAGCTCACTGAGTAATCAAAATGATCAAAAACATCTGCCATGGGGATTTTCCTGCATAGAGTCATCTACCAAGAATAAATGTTAAAATGAATGGTATGCAAATACCTATACTAGCAAAAAACTACCAGATTAATGATATCGAATGTTTTGAATATCTTGCGCATCTGACATAATGAACTTCTTCCACCTCAAGTGAGAACGTGGGTTTTACATTTAGTTCACGTTAGCTGTCAATCAGCTCTTCAGCTCAATATGGGATATTCTAAAGCAGTGATTTTAATAGCAAAACAAGTCATGTGATTGTCTATAACAATTCTGATTAAAGTCAGATGTACTCTTGCTATCTCTACTACCCCCATAATGATGAGTATCCTGCTCACCATTTTATAGTTGCATGTAGTTCTTTATGAAGTAAGAAAGAGTCAGTTTAATTCTGTGACTCAAATTACAGACAGGGTTAGAGCTTGTCAACTGTTCGGATAAGCTTGATTCACAGTCTGTAAGGCCCTTGGAAGCTGGCCTACTGGAAAGGGAAGGGAAGGGAATGGTGGGTCTTTAAAAGTGACCCCACCCCTGCCAAGTGTGTTTATGAAAATGTGTGTGGCTTGACTCATGGTTTCTGAGTCCCAGGGCCATGCTCCTTTGTCCCGGCCTGGAATTGCTTACCTTCGCTTTGCTTCCCGAGGATCACAGCCTTTCCCCAATTCTTGTGTAGCTCTGGATACGGGACTTGTAATTCCCCCCTCACTCCTTGGTCAGCCTGTCAGCAGTTTCTAGCTTCACCTCTCTGAGCTCAGTGTTGAAAGGAGAGACTCCACCCTCTGTGTGGCCCAAGTTTGACGAGATGGAGGAATAGCGCAGGAGACGGGTTCTCGAGTAAGAGAAGCCTGGGATGAAATCTGGGTGCACCATTTCATAGCTGTGACATTTCAGGGCATATTACGTAATCTTCCTGAGACTGAGTTTCTTCATTTTAGAAATAGGAATAATCATATCCACCTCTTAGGATTGTGGCAAAGGTTAACAAACACGGTAAAACTGGTTATCACGAAATCATTCTTATCATTCTCCTCTTCACCCAGATTTATTCCAGCCAGGCCTAAACCCTTGTAACACAACTCAGGATTGTATATCTTTAAATATAACATGGCTTAGGTTATGCTACCAGAATATACATGTTCAAAGTGTCTGTTCGGGCATAACTGGCTTTTCTAGAGGCGGAGGGCAGGATTCACTAACAGAAGACAATGAACGGCTTCAGCCATCCCCCTCTTCCTCTCATCGCCGCTTCTCTGAACCATCAGGCTGAGGGCAGCTATGCCGGGATGAGGGCTACTCACTCAGTCCAGCAGCAAATAGTTTTGCATCTGGGAACTCACAAAGTTTGCAGTTTTGTTAACCTGAGACTCCCATGCACTGGAATTCACTGGCCTCAACACGGTTCACTCACACTCCTATGGTTGTACCAGAATAAAATTGCTTCAGAGATCTTGGGGAGGGGGGAGGGGGGAAGGGTGTTCATCTCAGAGTTGGTCCACAGGATCTTTTGTCTTTCTTCAATCAAGTAACTGACTGTCTTGAAGAAACTATTTGGTTGTCTTTTGCATCATACCTCTGACTCTTTGGAAAACATTTTTCAGGTTTTCTTAAAACTCTAGGCATTTTCTCTTTAATAGCCTTTAAGAACTTTGGTTTTCAATGTTTTGGGCAAGTCAGTTCCATATATAGGATATCTAAGCCTGGTCTATTTCCTGACTCTGCTTATCATTTGTGGTGAGATATATTTTAGAAACCATGATTTATATGTATATATATTTTTTAGTGCATATATCTTTCAGAAGTTTCTTATAGATGAAAGAGTACACTTGTGGATTGGTTGCTAGAAGATTTTAGAGTTTTTGAAGACGAATGGTGTTAATTTATGCGCTATTTGGCATAAATTTGCATAGTGACTTCAAGTAGTCCTAACTTCAACTGTAGAAAACGAAATTAATTAGTATGACCCGTGGCATTTTATTTCAGACATAAAATCCAGAGCATGCAATGTGAAATATAGAATGGATTTCTCAACCAATTACTTTTTTAAAAGAGATCTTTATTGGAGTATAATTGCTTCACAGTACTGTGTTGGTTTCAGTTGTACACCAAGGCAAATCAGCCATATGCATACACATGTCCCCATAGCCCCTCCCTCTTGAGCCTCCCTCCCATCCTCCCTATTCCCACCCCTCTAGGTCATCACAGAGCACCGAGCTGATCTCTTGTGCTATGATGCTGCTTCCCACTAGCTAACTGTTTTACATTTGGTAGTGTATATATGTCAATGCTACTCTCACTTCGCCCCAGCTTCCCCCTCTCCACCCCACGTCCTCAAGTCCATACTCTATGTCTACATCTTTATTCCTGCCCTTGCAACTAGGTTTGTCAGTACCATTTTTTTTTTTTTAGATTCCATACGTATGTGTTAGCATACGGTATTTGTTTTTCTCTTTCTGACTTACTTCACTCTGTATGACAGACTCTAGGTCCATCCACCTCACTACAAATAACTCAATTTTGTTTCTTTTTATGGCGAGTAACATTCCATTGTATATATGTGCCACATCTTCTTTATCCGTTCATCTGTCGATGGACATTTAGGTTGGTTCCATGTCCTGGCTACTGTAAATAGTGCTGCAATGAACGTTGTGATACATGTCTCTTTTTGAATTATGGTTTTCTTAGGGTATATGCCCAGTAGTGGGATTGATGGGTCATATGGTAGTTCTATTTTTAGTTTTTTAAGGAACCTCCATACTGTTTTCCATAGTGGTTGTAACATTTTACATTTCCACCAACAGTGCAAGAGGATTCCCTTTTCACCACACCCTTTCCAGCATTTATTGTTTCTAGACTTTTTGATAATGGCCATTCTGACCAGCGTGAGGTGATACCTCATTGTCGTTCTGATTTGCATTTCTCTAATAATTAGTGATGCTGAGTATCTTTTCATGTGCCTCTTGGCCATCTGTATGTCTTCCTTGGTGAAATGTCTATTTAGGTCTTCCGCCCATTTTTAAAGTGGATTATTTGTTTTTTTAATATTGAGCTCCATGAGATGTTTGTATATTTTGGAGATTAATCCTTTGTCTGTTGTTTCATTTGCAAATGTTTTCTCCCATTCTGAGGGTTGTCTTTATCTTGTTTATGGTTTCCTTTGCTGTGCAAAAGCTTTTAAATTTAATTAAGTCCTATTTGTCTATTTTTGTTTTTATTTCTGTTACTCGAGGAGGTGGGTGAAAAAAGATCTTGCTGTGGTTTATGTCAAAGAGTGTTTTTCCTTTGTTTTCCCCTAAGAGTTTTATAGTGTCTGGTCTTACATTTAGGTCTTTAATCCATTTGGAGTTTATTTTTGTGTATGGTGTTAGGTAGTGTTATAATTTCATTCTTTTACATGTAACTGTCCAGTTTTCCCAGCACTGCTTATTGAAGAAGCTGTCTTTTCGCCATTGTATGTTTTTGCCTGCCTTGTCATAAATTAGGTCACCATATGTGTGTGGGTTTATCTCTGGGCATTCTATCCTGTACCATTGATCTATATTTCTGTTTTTGTGCCAGTACCATACTGTCTTGATTACTGTAGCTTTCTGGTACAGTTTGAGGTCTGGGAGCCTGATTCCTCCACCTCCATTTTTCTTTCTCAAGATTATTTTGGCTATTCAGGGTCTTTTGTGTTTCCATACAAATTGTGAAATTTTTTGTCCTAATTCTGTGAAGAATGCCATTGGTAGCTTGATAGGGAATGCATTGAATCTGTAGATTGCCTTGGGTAGTATAGTCATTTTCACAATTTTGATTCTTCCAATCCAGGAACATGGCATATTTCTCCATCTGTTTATGTCATCTTTGATTTCTTTCATCAGTGTTTTATAGTTTTCTGAATACAAGTATTTAGCCTCCTTAGGCAGGTTTACTCCTAGGTATTTTATTCTTTTTGTTGCAATGGTAAATGGGAGTGTTTCCTTAATTTCTCTTTCTGATTTTTCGTTGTTGGTGTATAGGAATGCCAGAGATTTCTGTGCATTAATTTTGTATCCTGCAACCTTCCCAAATTCATTGATTAGTTCTAGTAGTTTTCTGGTGGCATCTTTAGGATTTTCTATGTATAGTTTCATGTCATCAGGAAACAGTGACAGTTTTACTTCTTCTTTTCCCATTTGTATTCTTTTATTTCTTTTTCTTCTCTTATTGCTGTGGCCAGGACTTCCAAAACTATGTTGAATAAGACTGGTGAGAGTAGACATCCTTGTCTTGTTCCTGATCTTAGTGGAAATGCTTTCAGTTTTTCACCATTGAGCATGATGCTTGCTGTGGTTTTGTCGTATATGGCCTTTATTATGTTGAGGTAGGTTCCCTCTTTGCCCATTTTCTGGAGTTTTTATCATAAATGGGTGTTGAATTTTGTCAAAAGCTTTTTCTGCATCTATTGAGATGGTCGTATGGTTTTTATCCTTCAGTTTGTTAATATGGTGTATCACATTGATTGATTTGCATATATTGAAGATTCCTTGCATCCCTGGGGCAAATCCCACTTGATCATGGTGTATGATCCTTTTAATGTGTTGTTGGATTCTGTTTGCTACTACTTTGTTCAGGATTTTTGTATCTATGTTCATCAGTGATACTGGTCTATAATTTTATTTTTTTGTGATATTGTTTTCTGGTTTTGGTAACAGGGTGATGGTGGCTTTGTAGAATGGATTTTTGGGAGTGTTTCTCCCTCTGCAATGTTTTGGAAGCTTTTGAGAAGGATCAGTGTTAGCCCTTCTCTAAATGTTTGATAGAATTCACCTGTGAAGCCATCTGGTCCTGGACTTTTGTTTGTTGGAAGATTTTTAATTACAGTTTCAATTTCATTACTTGTGATAGGTCTGTTTATACTTTCTAATTCTTCCTGGTTCAGTCTTGAAAAATTGTACCTTTCCAAGAATTTGTCCATTTCTTCGTGGTTGTCCATTTTATTGGCATATAGTTGTTTGTAGTAGTCTCTTATAATCCTTTTTATTTCTGCGGTGTCAGTTGTGATTTTTCCTTTCTCCTTTTTCATTTCTAATTTTACTGATTTGTGTCCTCTCCCTTTTTTTCTTGATGAGTCTGGCTAAGGGTTTTTCAATTTTTTTTATCTTCTCAAAGAAACAGATTTTAGTTTTATTGGTCTTTGCTATTGTTTTCTTTGTTTCTGTTTCATTTATTTCTGCTCTGATCTTTATGATTTCTTTCCTTCTACTGACATTGGGCTTTCTTTGTTCTTCTTTCTGTAGTTCTTTTAAGTGTAGGGTTAGATTGTTTATTTGAGATTTTTCTTGTTTCTTGAGGTGAAATTGAATTGCTATAAACTTCCCTCTTAGAACTGCTTTTGCTACATTCCATAGGTTTTGGGTCATCATGTCTTCATTGCCTTTGTTTCTATGTAGTTTTTTTTTTCTTCTTTGATTTCTTCAGTGATCTCTTGGTTACTTAGTAGCGCACTGTGTAGCCTCCTTGTATTCGTGTTTTTTACAGTTTTTTTTCCCTGTAATTGATTTCCAGTCTCATAGCATTGTAGTCAGAAAAGATGCTTGATATAATTTCAGTTTTCTTAACTTTTCTGAGGCTTGATTTGTGACCAAGGATGTGATCTAGCCTAGAGAATGTTCCATGGGCACTTGAGAAGAAAGTGTATTCTGCCACTTTTGGGTGGAATATTCTATAAATATCAATTAAATCTATCTGGTCTGTTGTGTCATTTAAAGTTTGTGTTTCCTTGTTTTCTGTTCGGATGATCTGTCCATTGGTGTAAGTGGGGTGTTAAAGTCCCCTACTATTATTGTGTTACTGTCAGTTTCTCCTTTCATGGTTGTTAGCATTTGCCTTATGTATTCAGGTGCTCCTGTGTTGGGTGCATAGACATTTATAATTGTTATATCTTCTCCTTGGATTGATCCTTTGATCATTATGTAGTGCCCCTCCTTATCTCTTTTAATAGTTTTTAATTTAAAGTCTATTTTATCTGATACGAATATTGCTACTCCAGCTTTCATTTGAATTCCATTTGCATGGAATATCTTTTTCCATCCCTTCACTTTCAGTCTGTATGTGTCCCTAGGTCTGAAGTGGGTCCCTTTTAGACAGCATATATATGTATGTTCTTGTTACCATTTTCTTAATTGTTTTGGGTTTGTTTTTGTGGGTCTTTTTCTTCTCTTGTGTTTCCTGCCTAGAGAAGTTTCTTTAGCATTTGTTGTAAAGCTGGTTTGGTGGTGCTAAATTTCCTAGCTTTTGCTTGTCTGAAAAGCTTTTGATTTCTCCATTGAATCTGAATGAGATCCTTGCTGGGTAGAGTAATCTTGGTTGTAGGTTTTTCTCTTTCATCACTTTAAGTATATTCTGCCACTCCCTTCTGGCCTGCAGAGTTTCTGCTGAAAAATCAGCTGATAACCTGATGGGGATTCCTTTGTATGTTTTTTTTTTGTTTTTCCCTTGCTGCTTTTAATATTTTTTCTTTGAATTTAACTTTTGTTAGTTTGATTAATATATGTCTTGGTGTGTTTTTCCTAGGGTTTATCCTGTATGGGACTCTCTGTGCTTCCTGGACTTGGGTGACTATTTCCTTTCCCATATTAAGGAAGTTTTCGACTATAATCTCTTCAAATATTTTTTCAGACCCTTTCTTTTTCTCTTCTTCTTCTGGGACCCCTATAATTCGAATGTTGTTGCGTTTAGTGTTATCCCAGAGGTCTCTGAGACTGTCCTCAATTCTTTTCATTCTTTTTTCTTTATTCTCCTCCTCGGCAGTTATTTCCACCATTTTGTCTTCCAGCTCACTTATTTGTTCTTCTGCCTCAGCTATTGTGTTATTGATTTCTTCTAGTGTATTTTTCATTTCAGTTATTGTGTTGTTCATCTCTGTTTGTTTGTTCTTTAGTTCTTCTAGATCTTTGTTAAACATTTCTTGTATTTTCTCAATCCATGTCTCCATTCTGTTACCAAGATTCTGGATCATCTTTACTATCATTACTCTGAATTCTTTTTCAGGTTGATTGCCTATTTCCTCTTCATTTATTTGGTCTTATAGCTTTTTACTTTGCTCCTTCATCTGTGACATATTTTTTTACGGTCTCTCTTTTTTTTTTTTTATGAGTGGGATTGTGTTCCTCTCTTACTGGTTGTTTGGCCTGAGGCTTCCAACGCTGGAGTTTGTAGGCTGTTGGGTAGAGCTGGGTCTTGGTGCTGAGATGAGGAACTCTGTGAGACCTCACTCTGATGAATATTCCCTGGGGTCTGAGGTTCTCTGTTAGTCCAGTGGTTCGGACTCGGAGCTCCCACCACAGGAACTTCAGCCCAACCCCCAGCTCGTGAACCAAAATTCCACAAGCTGCATGGGGTGGTGGTTCACTTGGGGGTTCCTCCCATCTCCTCGGGCATCAGGATCCCCCACCAGTGGCCAGCAAGCACCCTAGTCGTGAGGAGACACTAACTCGGCGTCTTCCCACACCACCGTCATCTCAACCAATTAATTTAATTGCATTCTGTATTATGAGGCATTTAAACAAAACAGAAATAGGGAAAGGAGGTTAATGGATGCCAGGGTGAAATCTGAGATGGGAGCCAGGGCAGGGCTCATGTTTTGGCTGGGAAGAAGTAATTGGTAGTATAATCCTCAGGGCTGAGGATTGCCAGTCAACTCCACAATTTCTTTTGTATTTCTTTACCTAAATTTGTCAAAGCTTTTCATTTTCTTAGTCTGCTAGGGCTGCTGTAATAAAATGCCATAGCCTGGTGACTTAAACCATAGAGATCTATTTCCTCTCAGTTCCGGAGGCTGGAAAGTCCATGATCAAGGTGCCGGCTGATTTGGTTTCTGGTGAGAGCTCTCTTCCTGGCTTGTAGATTGCTGCGTTCATGCTGTGTCCTCAAAGGGGGAGAGAGAGTGAGCTTGAGAGTGCTCTATGGTGTCTCTTCTTATAAAAACACTAATCCCATCATGAGGGTCCCACCCTCATGACCCCATCTAACCATAATTACCTCCCGAAGAAGGCCCATCTCCAGATACCATCACATTGGGGATTAGGGCTTCAACATATGAATTTGGGAGACACCCAAACATTTAGTCTATGACAGTCATGTTAGCCCAACTTTCAAACATGTTGAAACTCAAGTGCTTTTTAGAGGGTTAACCCTTTAATTAATTATTAGTCATTTATACCAAAGTACCAAGAAGGATCTGAGAGTATGTTTTGATAGGAGGGTCAGAGAAGTGATTAAGAAAGCTAGGATAAGAAAGGTAGGATATAGAATAAGGGAAATAAATTTGTCCTCAGTCAACCAGGGAATACTACTGCTAGGAATTAGGAAGCACATTGAATCCAACTAGGTAGGGGCAAAGAGAAAAGTGGTTTTGTTTGCTGGATCTATGCGCTACTCATGGAAAGGTTAAAACATGGATGGTTTTGAAATATATTGAATCTGGTACTAAGGACATTCAACTTTTTGGTTCCACAGAGAACAAAACTCTAATGCTCACTAACCACATATGGTTATTTAAACTATAAGTTAATCAAATAAGATAAAAACTCAGTTCCTCATTCACACCGGCCACATTTCAAGTACTCGATATGACATGTGGCTAGTGGCTCCTGCATTGGGCATGCAGAAAGGTCTGTTGGACATTGCTGCTCTAGAGACTTCTGAGGCCCAGATAAGGCAGAGAGGTCATCCTGCTGCTTGTTATATAAACACACACGCAAACAAGTACACATGCCATGACAAGCCATAGGGTTATGACTGCTCAATATGCCGTGTCCATTGCTTGAGATGGATCGCAGCAGTAGGTGTCATTTGGGGGCTTTTGATGGCTTCTCTACTGTTTTCCCTCATTTTCCTATTTGATGCTAAGTTATACTTTTGTCTAATTCACAGAGAACATCAGAGAATATGCAGTGAACTTTAGCAGCACTATCATTAAAATCAGTTGCCACAGATAGGTTGTATTTCTTATTTTCAATTCTGAAATACTATACATATATACACACACATATATATGTATATGTACACACACACACATACATACACACATAAACACACACATACATGTTCTGTTCATAAATGTTCATACATATATGTACACACACCTATACCCCTATATATATATATACACACACATACATATATGCACATATGTATGTATATAAAATGATTAGTAGTAAAATGGGCATTCATGTACCTCCCACCCAGATTAAGAAACAGAACAAGTATCTCCCCTTAGCCCTCTCCTACCAAGATAATCCCAGTATACAGATTTTTGTACTTGCCATTCTCTTCATAGGTATATATTTGTCATCAATATATGCATCCCTAATTCAGATAGAGTGGCTTTGAAACACCAAGTAGCAGTCCTAAACCTCCCTCTGCAAGGAAGCGATGATGCTTTCACTTTTAGTTGAAGGCTTTCGAGAGAGCTGAAAAGAGTCTCTGGATTACTGTCTGGCTTTGGCTTCCCTGAGAGTGCCTATGAGCCCATTCTATGAGAATTTAGTGGGCAAGGTCATGACTGCATTCTGGAAAGCATTTGGCAGGGTGTTAAGGTGGGTTCTAGCTATCAAGTGGAACTATGGTTAGAGGGGATGGACTTCTTTGAATTTTTCTGCCTCACCATGACCTAACTCTTTCTCTCAATAACGGGTTAAGGCAGAGCACATCTGGGGATGATTGTAAGAAACTGGTTCAGACTCACTTAGACATTCTATCCTTTGGTTGAAAAATAACTCTCCAATGTTGATGAGACTCAATGGTTGACAGCTCTCTACATCTCTGCCTATTGAGTCAGAGTGCCCCAATATATCTGTCACCCTAGACTCTTCTAGCCCAATCCCCTTAGAGGGTTTTTTAAAAATCTTTTCTTTGTTGGATTCCCCATTTGTTATATCCCCTGCATTCCTCATTCTTGTTGCAAACTCAACTTTTGTTGGTGCATGTTCTGCAGTAACTTTTTAGTAGAGGGTGTGTCCTTTATTTAACCCTTGGACTAATTTGATAGTTTGGATTATTTGTAAAAGTTTTATAATTCTGAACACATTGTTTCATTGGTTCTCTGACTGTACAGTTGCCTCTGAGAAGTTTAAAACAGTCTAATCCCTGATCCTTTCTTTGCCATCTAGATTTTCCTATTTGGAAACTTGTAGACTCTTCTCTTTGTTCCCAATATTCTTAAACTTCAAAATAAAATGTCTTTCTATTGTTCTTTTGTTATTGTACTTGTTGGGCCATTTCAAGTGGGAAACTGATGTTCTTCAGTTCTAAGAAATAGTCTTGATTTTTTGTTTGTTTCTGATAATTACTCCTCTCTCTATTTTTCTCTGGTTTTTAGAACTACTGTTATTGGAATGTTGGACCACTGGACCAGTCCTATTGTTCTCACCTTTTCCCTCCTATTTTCTGCCTCTTTTTATTTTTGCTCTTCTTTTGTGGAGATTTCCTCAACTTCATCTTCTAACCTTTCTATTAAACTCTATTATATCAAATTTCACGAACTTGTTTGTTCTCTGAATGATGCTCCTTTTCCTTTTTTCTTCTTCATGTTCTTCATCTTTTAATACAATCATGTTTATATTTCATGGATGGAATGTTTTCTCTTAACTCTGAGGATTCCCCAGAGAAGAGTCTTCAGATCTCTTTCTAAGAAGGTAGGGTTCTGGCTGCCAGCTTTTGGAGAGTCTAGTGAGAGAAGAAAGTTGGGGATCTCTGCATTCTGTAGATGATCAGTTAATCCCCATTTTCTGTGAAGTAACTCCACCTACCAAGAGTGGGTGGTGGAATCTAGTGATTTAATATCCAGTGCTT
Organism: Aethalodelphis obliquidens; assembly: GCF_003676395.1. Classification (NCBI taxonomy): domain Eukaryota; kingdom Metazoa; phylum Chordata; class Mammalia; order Artiodactyla; family Delphinidae; genus Aethalodelphis; species Aethalodelphis obliquidens. The sequence goes on from NW_020837949.1 coordinate 15,748,869, forward strand.
CTTATTTTAGCTGCAACTGATGTTGCCAGTTTGCACATCTTCCGAGGGTTTTGAAGTGTAAATTAGTTCTTATCTATCCCCACCCATAGTCTAGGATTAGACTCTATAGGGGCTCTGAGTCAGTTACCAATTTTCCATATGCTTTATTCATTACCATTTTCTCCTCACTGTTTCTCCTCTTTTTTTTGTTGGTTTATGTCTTTTTAAAATTCATGTGCTGTAATTTAGTAGCGTTTCTGGTGCAGGAGAAGTAAGTGTGTGTTAAATCTGCCTTCTTAATCTAGAAACCAGCTTGTTCTTGATTGCTTAGTTAGAACTTGTAAACTCCATTTGACCCCTGCAATGAAAGTTCCATTATGTACTATAGGTTGAGTAGCGACTGATGCTTATTGGAGTCAAATAAAATCTCCAAGGCTAAAATCAGATGAATCATCAAGATCAGGAATAGTAATGCTAATGCTTGGGTGATAAGTAGTCTCCCTGCTCCCAATTAAGATGAAGGAAACTTCAGTGAGGTTTGGCAGTTGGTTGTCAGCAGTGTAAAAGGAAGGTGGTAATTTTCCACAAGTTTCTGGTTTCTCTTCACCATGTAAAGTCTCAAATGGAAGTGTCAGATTACAATATTTTTGTACTACAGTTATCTTTACCCTCAAGGAAAGAGTAGATGCTAGCTTTAAGTAAACAGGATATAACTTATGGAACTACTACCAGCTAATCCTTGTAGTATGATAAATTGAAAGATAGATGATTGGATGTACCATTTTCTAGCTCAAGATGCTCAAAAGTTAGTAAAGGGAGTGAGGGAAAGATAGCATTGATGATCTGGTTATTCATTTTTAAATATAGTATTGTATTTAATCTTCACAAAATCCTAGACGATACCTATTCTAAATACTATAGCCTTCAATCCAAGGATCAAAGGAATTGAGGAAGTTGCAAGACCAAACAGCAAGCATGAGTCATTTGTAAGACCAAAGCAGCACTGGGATTTGAATCCAAGAGAGAATGACTGTAAATTCTTTCTGTACCTTCATAGGATAAATTTGACAACAGTCGTCAGTAATCATGCTATGAAACTGTGGTATAGGATGCCATTTTTTTTTTTTTTTTTACCCCAACTGAATAGCTAATATCAATCAAATACACCGTTTCTCTTCATCAGCTTCTTGAGGAATAAGCAAAGTTGCTGACTTTATACCCTTAGTAGAAATGAATGACACATCTTTGAAAACTTTTTCCTAGACATTCATTATTTTAGGTCTGGAATATCCAATCTCTAATTGTAGTTTAAAATATCTGCTACCAAGTATATTGGATTTATGGCCAGACTAACTTCAAGCATTGATAGTCAGAGGGGTTGACCAGATTCCTGCATTTCTATATAATGTGTCTCCTCATTTAAGTAAATAGGTAAATATTAATGAAATTTTATTTCTCTACATTTGCACATTTGAAATTAAGAGAAAGATTCTAACATGGATTCTCATGATAATTATAGCTGTATTCTATTTCCACAACCTTTGATTTACTTTCTAGGTTAAAATTCTAGGTTTTCCTCATCATTCCTCAAGTATTAGAAATCCTTATTCTTCTCTTACTTAAGTAGGTCACCTTATTTGGACCTATTTAATAGTCTAGCTGAGGATGATTACTTTAGTCACTACTATTAGGGATCTCTTTATTGAATTTCCCTTTCATTCCTTTCAAAGATGCATGATTACCATACTGAAGACTTCTTGGATATTTCTGTATATATTCAAAAAAGGAGAAAAATTATTTTTCCAGATTATTATTCCCCCAAACATGTGATACTTACATGGTTCCTCACCCTTTTACTTGCTGTTCTCTTGCTTAGCTTCTGGAAGAATAGGCAAAGGCAAGCGCCAACCCAATGCACACTCTCTGCTCCTGCTCCAAACCCTTCTTCTTTGTCTATCCTGGAAAGTAGACTTAGCTCTTAAAGACACACTTTCTCTTTCTCACTTGAACAGGCCCTAAGCCTGTCTTCCTCCTCCCCCTTCCCCACCTTTTTTTTTTTTAAAAAAAACAAACTTTTATTGAATACCTACCAGACATTGGGGTTGTAAAAGGAAATAAGTCTTATTCCGGTGAGAGAGACCATACTGATTCATAGGCTTATGTAGTTCTGCAAGATGATGGATGCCTTCCAGCTTATGTTTGAAGCACTTTGGGAACCTAAAGGTACGAGCTAGTGGTATTGATCTCCCTAGTGGAACCAGTCTAGGAGGTAATGTTGAGAAGCAAACTCTGTATCTTTTTCTCTAGACAACTCTTGCTTCTCTAAGAGACCAGTGGGGCTCCATATCCTTCAGAGAGCCTCAAATCTACCCTCCAGGCAAGACTATTTCCTCTCTCCTATAGCTTTCAAGTGACTAAGTTCATACATTTACCATAGCCTATGTTCCATTTATTATTTTTTATATGTGTGTCTTTTCTACAACTTGGTGAGTTCCTCAGGATTTTCCCATGCATTTAAATCTGTTTTATTCTCTGTATAATTCATTTTTAAAGCCCTAGCACTTTGCATTTTCAGATCTATTTATTGATGATGAAGCTTTAAAAATTCAATGAGTGAAAGATTTTTAAAAATCTTTAGTGGACACAACTGTCCTGTCATCTCCTTGTTAATCTCTAGTTGGTTGCTTCAAGATTTTGAAATATTTTTTAAATCATGGGTTTAATAGTATAACTGAATTTTTAAAATCAGAAATGTACACATACATTTTTTGTTTGAAGTTTTGGGAAGGAGACTATTTTCAGTTTTTCAGGAATCTTGTGGTTATATCTGAAGCAGGAGTTTCTATCCACTAAAGCCATTGTATGACATTTACCACCACCTGAAAAAGGTATTTAAGGCATGTAACAGCTTCTCCTCATTGTTTTCTGAAGCCCTGCTGCTACCACATTTACACTGACCGTCTTTAAAATCACTTGGATTTTTAAGCTATGAACCTTCTAGAAGCTTTTTTTTTTAATGTTTCTTGCCTATTTCATTCTGGCATTGGCCACCAGGTAACAACAGTGCCTTGAGTAGCTTGAGTCTCTTAAATAGGGAACTGTTGCAAAGTGACATAAAGATTAAGCCCCATGCATTTACGAGGGAAAGGGGTAAGTGTCCAGCATCATGATTTTTTAATTCCTCTCTGGTACTTTGGCTCTTGCAAATACAGGCATAAATTAGCAGCTGGCTGTGAACAGCCTCTGGCCCTGTCAGTCTACTGTTTCCATGACATTGTACCTCTTATCAGGGCCACTAAGACAAAATGAAATGAAGGCTGGCCACGTGGCAAGGGGCAACATGGATCATGCAGGGAAAGAATATGAAAACTGCATAAGTAAAGAGACTGAGCTCGTAGAAGAGGTGCCGGGAGATAGTGAAATAGCCAAAAAACCAATTATATTTATGAGAGGCCTTTTTTAACCATAAAAAATGCATTTATACCAAAATAGAAAAATCAAATATGTTATTTTAGATTTTTCTCTTTCCTTCACCCTTAGCCATCCCTCTGGGTATTCTAGTTGTGCGTGGAGACTGTGATTTGGAGACTTGCCGTATGTACATAGATCGCCTGCAGGAGGTGAGTTTCTTTAGCCAATAATTTATTCTGCTCAGTTTTCCATTTTTGTCAGTAATTACCAGCCATCTATATTTACTTCTAAGATGATGCATTTGGGGAGGAAATGGAAATATGGTGGCCTTGTCTTTCTTGTCTCTTAAGCATACACCGCATCTTCTCCCTCCCCATCCCCACTGCTGTTTTTCCTCCTCGGGTGGTTGGAGTGGGAAAGGTTGATTAGGTTAAGTACAGCACCACGTTGCTCCAGTGTGATCCATAGCTATAGCCTGGAGCTCCTTGTCTTGCCAGACAGCTCACCTGTGTTTTTTGAACTATACAGAATTTCAAAGGGCACTGATAAATAATAAAGGAAAACAGATTTGGCGTTACTTAATGTTTTGCATCTAGTACAGACTTCTGTCAGAGACAGCTAGATTTGTTTTTAAATGTAACTTCTACAGGAAAGAAAAACCTATATTTCAAAAGAATTTGTGTCAGAACACAAAGGAATAATCTATTATTTTTTTTCTCAATCTGGTCTTACCATAGAGAAAGAGAAAGGAGGAGGTCTCATATGTGACATTCCCATGAACTTGAACTGCACCAGCAAAGCCAGGAGAACCCAGATCCATCACTGCAGTGGTCATGGGTTGTTTTTGCAAAATTTCAAGGGAGAGTATTCAGTGTCTTGTTCTACAAATGGCAAAAAGCATAAACAGCCACTTCTTTGTCTTTGTTTCTTGGTGAAAGATGCACATTAGAATCACTTTTCTGGGATGTGGTCTAGACATTTATATTTTTAAAGCTCTTGCGTGATTTTGATAAATACCCCAAGATGAGCAACTCTCTTCCAGACAACACATTATACATAAGTAAATATCACAAATAAAGAAGGTATATAGTGTTTAAAATCCCTTCAAATTGTAGCTACTTAGCTTTGAACATTAGAGTCTGTTTCTCTTGGTGGAAATAAACTCAGGTAGGAGGCATAAAGGAATGTAAAAATTACTAATTTTTCTCTTCAGCATTGTGAAGGATAGAGATGGAACTGGGAATGTAGAATATTTTGAGATAGTTGCCAAACTGTGAATACTAATAAGGGTGAGAGAAGAAAAGTCAACAAAGTTTATACTTGTGGCTTCACTTGGCTATTTTTACCAAAGATAAATTTAACGTGTAAAAATTTGTGAACTTTTTAACATGTGACTCAGGTCCAAATCAATCCTAGAACATATAGTAACTCATATTTTCAAAATAATGTTGGTCTTTTATTGTGGAACTTCCCTCAAAAAAAAAACCCTGCAATAAAAAAAGTGACTCATAATTGATACCAAGCTTGTTTTTTTAAACACTTGGGTAACTTAAGATTCCACAGTAGCAAAATATATGACTGATGAATTGACTTTGTTGAAAATTAACTTACTGTTATGCTTATCACACCAATATTCAACAACTAAAAGTAGGATTCTTAAAAAAAAATTAAAAAAGGAAAGAGCAAGCACAAATAAAGAGGAAAAGTTTTAAACTTGGGCTCAGAGAGTAAGTTGATAAAGCCTGTGGGAAGCAGGTACCCAGGTAGCCAGGATTGCTGACGTCTGTAAATAGAATGACTATGCTCGTTAACAAGGAAGCCTGCAGGACATGACAGTGATGACAATTTAGTTATAAAACTTTATAAAGGGAGCCTGGCTCTCAGAATCTTCCAGTAAAGCCTCATTAATTTCAACCCTGTTAATTTGCACTTCGTGATAATGCAGAGCTGGACAGTGATTTTTTCTTTTCAGTCTATGAAATCCTGTGTTTGCCAAGCAACTTGTCAGTATAAACACAATTATCGTGACAGTATGTTTTTGGTCTTAGATAAATAAATTCTTCCTAAGTGCCTAAGGGGGCTTAAGTAGCTTACTGCACAAACCAAAAGTCCAGGTGCAAGTTAACTAGGATCCCCATTTATTACACCAAAATCGCCTGTCTTTTACTTTTGGTCTTCTCTATCCTTGAAATTATATCACTTACCTCTAAACGCTATTTAGGATTTATAAGTTTCAATAGCTAAATGGCCTTTCTTCTCTTAGTCCAACTGGGTGTGCTTTTATTATTTTTGGCATTATCTTCTTTGTTTAACCTTGGGGGACTGGGGAAAGTAAGATGCTTTCCAGATGGGCTTAATAATATAAAATTGGGCGTTTAGTTGATGGAGTTGAGGCAGTTTGTTCAAACTAATCTTAAGGTGTATGGGTTATTTTTTTTTTTTTTTTCCATTTTCTCATTAGGACCTGCAGTCAGTTTCTTCTGGCTCCCAGAGAGTTCATTACCAGGTAACATATAATTGACTCTCCTTGTTTCTTACATTCCATCCAAAAGAAGTCCATCTGTCAATTAATGTCTCATGTGGATTAGAGTCCACATCCTCCCCTAGGGATAGAGTTCACTCCAAGAACCAAGATGAAGTTGGCATTCTGATTATTTTGCATTTTCCTGCAAAATGGACAGTCCTAGTCTAGTGCAAACTTGGGCTGTGGCTGTTCTCCCAGATCATTTAGGAAAGATTATAAAATGAAGGGCTTTCAGTGCCAAATACTAGAAAACTCAACTCAAACTAGCTTGACAGGGAGTCTGTTGGTTCACATCAGCACAAAGTTCAGATGCAGGGTGGATTTTGTGTTCTGTTGGTTTTTCTGCTCTGTTCTCCGTTTTTTGTCACATTTCACCTCTGCACAAGATGTTTTCCTGGTCCAAGATGGCTGCCAGTAGCAACCGGGGCTGTGTGTTTCTCATTCACATCCAGGAAAGTAAATTCCCTGCTTCTGCAACCATGAAACCAACTTTCTAAAATGCAATCTGTTTGTCCCATCCTGATCTCTTGGACAGGATCCGATAAACCCAGCCTGCCTCTCTCTAATAACCCACATCCGGTTCCTGGGAGAACGCTCAGTGACCCTTTGCCCCAACACTGTTTGGGAGTGCAGTCTCTTCCCCACTTTCCCACCCTTACTGTGAGGTACGAGCCCCTCCAGCCATCCTCTTCCCATTAGATTTCCCCAGGCATGATTTAGATACCAATGCACAGCATCACCCCAAACTGGAAGGGGCGTATGCAAAGCTGTCTGAGTTGTCCCATAAAAGCCCTTCTCTCTGAGAAGCCCAGTACCCTTGCCGGCTAGGAGGGGTGTGTGGGAGTCACAGCATGCTAATGACACCCTCCAAATAAATCTTCTCCTAGACCTTCTATACCTCCCTCCATGTGGGGGAAGGACTTAAAATGTCTAAATCTGGCGGCACCTCACTTTGGGTTTTGGTGTCTATTACACTACACCTGAAACCCCTAGTTAAGCATCCTTTTGCCAAAACAGCAAAAAACAACTATTAAAAAAAAACCTCTGTGCCTTGTAACCTCTAGGTGACTTTCTTCCCCTGCCAGTCGATAGCCTGTACCCTCAGTCAAAGCAGCCTGATTGTCCTGAGGCTGGATGACAAAAATGGCCTGGTGTTCTTGTTTGTATGTTTATTGCTCAAAGTACCCCACTATTCCAGAGTCCTGTCTTCCATCTGGCTGCAATAGAAAGGATGAGAATTCACTTAGGGTGTGTTTGCAATGAGAAAATAAAGTCTACTTCTCGGACTGTTTTTTTTACCAACCATTAGAAGACAAATTTCTACTTTGTTTTTTAGATAGAGCACAACATTTCTTGTATCCATTATTTGCATATTTACCTGGAGCCACTATCTAGGTGTCATTTTCTTTTTTAAAGTATAGTATTTTTAAAGTCGGAGCTGATTTCCACCCTTTAAGGATTGGCACTGGTAGCTATAAGATTTTAAGGGTCTTCTTTTCTAGAATTTTTAATTTTTACACATGGACATTTTAAACCTTTGCAGTTGAACCGAAGTATCTAAAACATTTATTCTGATTAGTTTTATGAAACTGATACATTTCTTTATTATCCCGGCTTATTCAATGTAGTCATTTTGGCTTAAGAGTTTTGATATAGGGATATTTTCTACCATGTTTTCTTTATGCCATGTTTGTACATATCCACAGATATCAGGGGATGGTTGAGACTCTAGAATATGATAAGGATATTGATCTTATTGATTATTTGTTAATAAAAACATGCAGAAGGATTAATGGTACTTACCTATATCAAAATCTTTCTGTTTTTTGTTTATTTGCAGTAAGGTCAAACCCTGGTGTCAAAACTGCTGCATTATAAATGTCACTTCAAAAGTGACATTTATCCTATGTGGTCAGTGCACAAAAGGTTTGTGCACTGACCACATAGGATAACGAATGCAGCGATCAAAGATGAGTTTCAGGAGTGTTACTTCGCCCCACACCCCTCCTTGAAGAATTATAACAAGCAGGAGCCTTTTGGGTATTAAGAGAAGGTTGGAATAAGAGGTCTAGGGACACCCCAGAACTGCGCATTAAGCAGGAAGTTTAACTGAGGGAGACAGTGTTTGAATTAGCGTGGCCTGAGAGTAGGGAGAGGGTGGTGAGGAAATTTCCTAAGCAGAGCGACAGAGAGCTGGTTGAGGTAAGGAGTGAGGGGATATAAACTTTCCCATTTGGCTGGGATCTTGGGCAGACAGGACAAGGAATGAGTTGGAGGGATGGTGAATAAAGAGTTCTTTTTTGGCTATAGCAATCTTAATATGCGTATTAGATGCAAGAGGTTTTGGTGAGTAGAAAATTGGATGTATGACTTTCAAAGCTTATTGAAAAAATTCAGGCCTCGACATAGAAATCTGAGGGTCCTTAGCAAATGAATGGTATTTGGTTGAAACTATGGGGCTGGAGTTCACTCAGGGAGAGTTTGCATAAAGAAAAGGGCCCAGGGCTTCCCTGGTGGTGCAGTGGTTGAGAGTCCACCTGCCAATGCAGGGGACACGGGTTCCTGCCGCGGTCCAGGAAGATCCCACATGCCGCGGAGCGGCTGGGCCCGTGAGCCATGGCCGCTGAGCCTGCGTGTCCGGAGCCTGTTGCTCCGCAACAGGAGAGGCCACAATAGTGAGAGGCCCGCGTACAGCAAAAAAAAAAAAAAAAGAAAGAAAGAAAAGGGCCCGTTGTCATATCTGTCTACTGAGTGGTGAAGAAGAGCACAAGTTTAAGAGAACAATCAGTCCAAAAGGGTCATGGAAACAGATGGGCAGCTGGAAATCCAGGAGAAGGTGGTATCATGAAAACCAAAATTGAAATGTGTTTCAAAAAAGGAAGAAGTAATGAAATGTGTCAGATGGTGTGGAGAAGCTGAGATGACATAGACTGATTTCTATATTTTCCCGAGGGTACGTATAAAATACATGGGGGAGGTGTATTAGTTTTATGTAGAAAGTGACAAAACCAACTGGCAGGAAATTTAGCACTAGATCTTGTGTTTCCTAATGCAGAAACTGGTAATATCAGCATCTCTAGTCTGCGTCAGTGAGAGTTAGAGGGTGATTAGGAGAAAGACCTGTAAGAAACATGGACGGCAAAAAGCCTTCAGTGCTTTTTAATGACCTTTCTTATGCAATGGAGCTAAATATACTTGAGAATCGACTGTGATGGAATAAACACCAGTAAGTTTAAAAACTTGAGAAATTCCAGTGGGCTCACTAATTTGCAGTTGGGATTTTAGCTGACGGTTTTCTAAGGCTAGAAGAAACTCAAGAGAAAATCAGCATTTGGAAAGGTGTACAAGTGCCCAAGACACCTTATTAGTGAGCCATATGGCATTTCCCAGCCATTTAAGCATTTCTTTGCTTTGGATCCTTCCTTTCCCAAATTCATAGTGAATTGCCAACAAAGTACTAGGTCTCAAAAATGACACCTTGTATTAACCTAACAAGGCATAATAGGTTATACAAGAATATGCTGGATATTTATAGCCTGCTGAATATTCCTGCCTGCGCCATCTCTGAGGTCAAAACACTAAGGCCCCTCCATCCTAATGCATCTCATGTAACCCGTAACTGATAAGTTATAACTTGACAAGCAAAATGCACTGTGCTTGCGGATTCGGGATACTCTTGAGCTTGGCAAATAAACTAGAATTCATAGGGAAATTGGACTCTGCATACCTATTTAATGAAGATGCTTCCTGAAGCCACCTACTATGAAATTATTCCTTCTCTGCTCCCTCCCTGGACTTCTTTATGTCCCTTCTTAACTCCAAGTCATAAAGTTACTAAGGAATAGAGGCAGATTCAACCATTCTAGTGATTGTCAACTGGGGGAGATTTGCCCCTCATATGGGACATTGGGCAATTTGGACATTTTTGTTTGTCATGACTAGGGGACATGGTACTACTGGAATCTACTGAGTAGAGGTCAGGAATGCTGCTAAACATGTCACAATGCACAGGACAGTCCCCTACAACAGAGAGTTATCTAGCCCCCCAAATGTCAGTCGTGATGGGTTTAAGAAATCCTGAGTCATTCTGATGGCTCTCAGGGCATGACTGGGGACCAGGCAGATGAAAGTGCTAGAGGAGGAAAGAAAGTGGGAAGAAGAGCAGGAGGAATAAAGGAAGTAGAAAGACGCATCTGTGGATATGGTGGAGCAATGGGACCAGGAACACTTAGGGGTGTTGTAGACACTCAGGGTTTCCCCGTTTCTATGGGGTACAACGTAGTTGGCACACAGAATGAGCTAATACTTTGAGGTGTTAATAAATACAGTAGGACTCAATAATAGGTGAAATTGGATCTATTCAGGTGATTCCTCCGCTTTAAGAATTCATTTACTTAGGGCTTCCCTGGTGGCGCAGTGGTTGAGAGTCCGCCTGCCAATGCAGGGGACACGGGTTCGTGCCCCGGTCTGGGAAGATCCCACATGCCGCGGAGTGGCTGGGCCCGTGAGCCATGGCCGCTAAGCCTGCATGTCCGGAGCCTGTGCTCCGCAACGGGAGAGGCCACAACAGTGAGAGGCTCGCATACCGCAAAAAAAGAAAAAAATTCATTTACTTAGAATAACACTAGAATGGTTGGAATGTTTCACAGTAGATATAACAGTTTCAAAAAGTTCTTTCTTCCTTTAGAGCCTTTACAGCTTTCACTTTCACAAGAAAACACTCCTGATCAGATCTGAGTCTACAGCCGTTTGTTCATCCTTTCATCTCTTGTTTTTCTTTCCTGCGCACGTGCTCTTCTCCTGGAGGATAGGTCCGTGTTATAGTCCATCAGAGCTCTGTCTAGTCCTAGGCAAGCAGCCTGTGCCCACGAATATTTGATTTATTCTCCTTCCCTTCATACTGGCTGCCCTTATTCATCTCTCTCTATTATCTGAAATCTCTTCCTCCTTAATTTGTTTTCTGGATTCTAGAAGAGTCTGAATGGATGGGTGGAAACAAGTTCAAGGGAGTCCCCCTGGGAATTACTCTATCTTGTCTTAGGGAAGGACAGGAGTTAGCTAGGAAATTTGGTGCATGTTGTTTTTTGGGTGGGGGCTAGATCAAAACTGTCAGAAATGGCTCAAATGGAGAATTAAAGTAAGACTTGCCTGGGGCCAGGTCTGTTTGCTGTTACAAGTGAAGGCAAGACAGC